>NC_085074.1:2782689-2845189 GCF_963662255.1 Cinclus cinclus | reverse complement strand
AAAGGGCACCTGCCCCTGCAGGTTCAGCAGCTGTGGCTGCAGGCTGGGATTTGGCAGGAGATGGGATTGAAAAGGAGCCAGGCTCACTGCACCCCACCCTGCTCCCTTTGGATGGGAGGCCTCTGTTTAAAGCCCTTTTTGTGCCATGGCTCTGGCACAAACAGAAATTATTGGGGCTTTTGTCCTGTTCCGTTCTTTGCACAAAGCAAAAGGAATTTCAGCTGGGAAAAGCTTCTCCAGCTCTGCCTCCAGCGATCAATATCCAACAGGAGAGGAATTAACTCCCATTATTTCCCTGATTCCCATCCTGGAGGCACCAAGCAGTGCTGAGGAAGGGCAGCTGGGATGGAGCTGAGCAAGTCAGGGCATTTTTTTACTGACCACCATTTATTTCCTTTGCATTTGATGTGCAAAAAAAAAAAAATGTGCATTTTACTTTTTGTCTCTTATTCCCATTCTCATATGTGACATTTTGACGTATCAACACCACTCTGGCTCATCCCTGGGGAAAGATGATGTTAAAAACGTGAGGAGGAAATATCCAGGTTCGTGGAAGTTTTGGTGGGAGCTCTGCAAGCTGATTCCCCCTGAGATACTGAGAATTTCTGAGGCAAGCAAAGAATGGAAGATTTGCCCAAAGTGACACAAAGCAGTGAGGAAGAGCAATTAGAACCTGGATGTTATTCCCAGTTATCCACTAATTACTGACCCTGCCTCAATCACATGTAGTAATAAAGGAAATTCCACATTATTCCTGTTATTAAATGTATATTCCACCTTACTAAACATAATGATAATAATAATAATAATAATAACATTCCACGTTATTAAACATCTCCAGTGCTGTGATATCACCCATCATGTGCCTCACTTCAGCTTTATCCACAGCATGCCCTGAGAAATCCCTACATCCTAAAGCAGCTGAAGAAACTGGGGAAAAGTTATTTTATTAATAAAATAATAATTTACATTTATTTCTTTTATTTTATTGAGTTATCTGGATTTTCAATTAGGGGACACACCTTTAATTAGAGACACAAAGGTGCCTGAGTCTGTAACAGTTTCCTCCCAGCTCAGGACAATATTTTTGCTCCTGATTTCTCAAGCCAGCAGGAGTTTTCTGTGGAATGGGGACACCCCTGTGCACATCTCCTCTGGGAGGGGCAGAAACGAAGAGAAAATTTGGGGGTTTTTGCTTTTAAATCTGTAACAGCCATGGCTGGGCTCCACAGACACTGAAATAACCTAAACATTTCTTATTTCACACCTTGTTTCAGCTCAGGGATCCTTTCTCCTCCAAACCCCAGAGTCCTCACCCAGATGCTTCCTCCAGATCCCTCTTTCCCATTTCCAACAAATTCGTTCTTTTGAAATGCAGGAACTGTGACATGGGGGGGGGATCATGAGTCTGCAGCTGAGGAATCTTAATTTTAATCACAGGGGGTTCAGGAACATGAAAGGAAAAACTCTGCAGGAAGGGGGGGGGGGGTGAGCTTTTCCTTCCCAGATAATTCCTGATAATGATTCCTGATAATGATTCCTGATAATAATTCCTGATAATAATTCCTGATAATAATTTTCACCCACCCGTGCTTGGAGCCATCCCCATTCCAGCGTACACTGAATTCCAGCCTGGTTTTTTATTGATCCTGGGATTAAAGGAAGGGAATATCACACCCTGGACCACAGGAACGCTGCAAAGCTAGAAAATTTTACAGGAAAAAAAAAGTCAACAATCATGGAATGGTTTGGGTTGGAAAGGACCTGAAATCCCACCCAGTGCCACCCCTGCCATGGCAGGGACACCTCCCCCTGTCCCAGGTTATCCCAGCCTGGCCTTGGGCACTCCCAGGGATCCAGGGACAGCCACAGCTCCTCTGGGAATTCCATCCCAGCCCCTCCCCGCCCTCCCAGCCAGGAATTTCTTGTAATATAAGAATCCTCCTACACAATTTAAATTTTTGTTACCCAGCACCAAATCCTGCTGATTTCCCCCCTATTTTACCCTCAGGATGCTGTGTAAGGACAGATTCAGGATGGATTTTGCCCTTTGTCTTTCTCGAGATCGTTTTTTTGCCCAGCCTGGCTTGGCAGAGCTGCAGAGTGACAGTGCCTGAGCTGTCTGGAGATCTCCAGTGACAGCAGAACATGACACAGATAACAGCAAACAAACCACCTCGTGTATCCTGTGTGCCACTGCACCAAACCACCCTGCTCTGCTGCATTTTTTCCATGCTTTTCCTCTTCTTCCTGCCCTTTTTTTTCCCCCTACCCACTATTCTTCCTCTCTAAAAGACTCACAGCAAAGTTTATTTGTTTTGTGCAGTGCAGATTCACCCTTTCCCTCCCACGCTCTGTCCTGTGTGCTCCACACTTCTGTCCCAGCCACCTCAGGGTCCTGACCTCATCCAGCTCCCATTTTAAATCAAATTACATCATGCCATGAACACTTGGGAATGTTGGTTTTTATTTTTTGGGTTGCTCCTTCAGCTACTGGAAAGCCACCCTGAGCTCACCCCAAAGCTTCTCCTCTCCAGACTGAACATCCCCAGCTCTCCCAGCCTTTCCTCCCAGCAGAGCTGCTCCATCCTCTGATCATCCTGGAGCTTCCTCTGGATTCTCTCCAGCAGCTCCAGCTCCTTCCAGTCCTTCCAGTCCTTCCAGTCCTTGAGTCCTTCCAGATTCTTCCAGTCCTTCCAGATTCTTCCAGGTCCTTCCAGGTCCTTCCAGTCCTTCCAGATTCTTCCAGTCCTTCCAGATTCTTCCAGGTCCTTCCAGATTCTTCCAGTCCTTCCAGTCCTTCCAGTCCCTGAGTCCTTCCAGTCCTTCCAGGTCCTTCCAGTCTTTCCAGTTCTTTCCAGTCCTTCCTGTCCTTCCAGTACTTCCACATCCTTCCAGGTCCTTCCAGGTCCTTCTCTCCAGCAGCTCCTGGGCCCAGGGCTTGGGCAGCTCTGCAGGTGAGGTCTCACCTCACAGGGACACAGAGGAAGAATCTGGGAATGTTCCCATGGCTCCTCTGGCCTGCCTGGGACATTCCTGCAGCGTTCCAGCCCCACCACCCCCTGTGCTCCCTCATCCCTCCATCCTGACCCAGCAGTGACCTCCAGGCTCACCCAGGGAGCCAAAACCCGACCAAAACCCCGTGCCAGGTTTAAATTGCTGCAGCAGGAGCTGCTCTGAGCTCCGTGCACCGCAGAGCCCGGTTTGCTGCCCCAGGCTCCCGAGCTGGAGGGCTCAGGGGCACTCCTGCCTCTTCCCAGGACATTTTTTTTTCTCCTTCCCTTTTGCTCTTCCCTCACCCTGCCCTGCGTTTCGCCCTGGTTTTCCCTCTGGTGCAGCCTTAGGCTCTGAGCAGCAGGGCTCTGCAGTGCATCCTCCTGGCCCTGCTGCAGAGGCACCAATAAATCCCAGATAAATAATACAATACAATAAACCCCAGATAAATAATACAATACAATAAACCCCAGATAAATAATACAAGAAATCCGGGCTGCCCTTCACAGGGGAGTGAAGATAATGCTGCTCTGGCTCTTCCCAGACCCCGATCAGTTCTGACCTCGAGGGCTGCTCTGATTTGTGGTCTCTGGCAGCTCTCCTGCACGTCAGTGACAGATCAAGAGTAGGGAAATGCAGAATATCCTGCCCAGGTTCCCTCAGATCCTGGCACTGGGATTTATCCAAGGAAGAGCAGCAATGCAGGTGAAATATCTGTGTGGAATAGATGGATTTATTTGGTGATCTGACACAGATTCTTATCCTGGAACGAAATTCAGGTCAATAGTGAAATTAAAAGTCAATGACATCCTTTAGGAGATGTTTTCTCTGATTAACTTTAGCAAAGTTCCACTTTTGCTTCAGCTTTCTGGCCAAAAGTCTTTTCTGAAGCAGCACTGGATTTACAAATAGCTGATTTTCCACCAAAATCAGAGCCTGTGAGAGAATTACTGTGGAGCCTGTGCCTCAGTTTCCCAGCTAAACCAGCAGGGCCTGGGAAAATTGCAGAGTCATTCCTGCCTTGTAGTGGAGCTTTGCAGTGAGCATCCAGGAATTTGGATTCCCAGGCAGGCATTTCAAACCCTGCAGCAAGGAGAGAAAAAAACAACAAACAAAAATATCCTTTCCGTGCTCGCATGCACATAAATCCCTACTGAAATTTTGTTTGGAGGAAAGGGGCGCTTGCAGCAAACACAGATCACTCCTATCCAGTTTCTGGATCAAACTCTGCTTTTTTTTTTTTTTTTTTTTTTTTTTTTTTTTTTTTTGTTTATTTGGTTTTTTTTTGTTTTGTTTTGTTTTTTTTTTTTTTGTTTTTTATTTGAGGCAGTTTGCCCTGAGAAGAGTTAAGCTCTGGGTTTGGTGCCAGCATTGCAGCAAGGGGATGGAGCAGAGCTGAAGGGCAGCAGGATGGATGTGCTGCATCTTTAACTGGGTGTGCCCAGGCACTTGCTGCAGTCTCTGCTGCAGTGAGGGCTCTGCTGCCTCGTTAGCCCCTCATCAGTTAATGACAATTGCAGCTGACGTCACACTCAGACAGAAAATTTGTCTGGACCTTGATGTGAAACCAAAATTATCCTGTCAAGGGTGGGAAACTTCCCCCAGCACATCCCCAGTTCTGTTAACACCCAGGCCAGGGGAGCTGTCCCTGATCCTGGGGTTTAAGGGGTTAAAAGGTGCTGCTGGACACAAAAAGGAGCCAGGCAGGGATTTCAGCATCTGACCCTGTTAGAGCTTCACACGCTCATAAACATTTCCTGCAGAATCTCCTGGATCTGGCACTTCCAAGGGGAAACTGCTGAGTTTCCTCTGCATTTTTAACAATCCCTCTAACTCATCAGGTGTGTGGTCACGAAAGGGGCTGGCTTCTAAAAGTCCTGAGAAGCATCTTTTAGAGGATTAAGACGGAAATTATTTTGAAATTGTTTGTTTATTTTGTCTTCACAGCTGCAGGGATGGGATGGGATAATGGGATGGGATGGGATAATGGGATGGGATGGGATGGGATGGGATGGGATGGGATGGGATGGGATGGGATGGGATGGGATGGGATAATGGGATGGGATGGGATAATGGGATGGATGGGATGGGATGGGATGGGATGGGATGGGATGGGATGGGATGGGATGGGATGGGATGGATGGGATGGGATGGGATGGGATAATGGGATGGGATGGGATGGGTTGGGATGGGATGGGTTGGGATGGATAATGGGATGGGCAGTCACTGGTGCAGTGAACATTGGTGACCCAAAGCTCTCCATGGCATGGTTTGGTGACCCAAAGCTCTCCATGGCATGGTTTGGTGACCCAAAGCTCTCCATGGCATGGTTTGGTGATCCAAATTTCCCCGGCCTTTGAGGGTTCGTTCTCTTATATTAAAACAGCCGTCTCTGACAGAAGGATCATTTTAAAATCCTGGGGAATTTGTTTATTCTAAACGTGGTAGACAGTGTCTGCAGTTATTTTTAGAGACATTTCCTCAGCACACCTTGTAATTCCCTCAGTGCTCAGACACAAAGTGCTGCTCTCACAACAATCCCAATGTCACCAGCTGCACTCGCTGCTCCAAATTCCATCCTTTTTTAATTGGGGTTTTGATCACAAAATGCATCTGAGACTTCATCTTCCTTCTGAGAAGCTGGAGATGGGGTTTTTTGTGGTTTTTTTTTTAACCTAAATCCGAGAGCAATACTTAACCACGATAAAACTGTAATTTCGTTGCTGCTTTAATAGCAGCTTGCACGTTCCCACACATTCGTGTCTGGGGCTCATGGGTATGCACGAGCTCCTGCAGGATGAGTGGGATTCACATCAAACCTCCCCTGCTCCCTGGCGAGGGCTGGTTGTGGGATCAATCCCTGCATTAGGGGAGGGCAGACATCATCCCTGCCTGCCCCTGAAGGGCTCGCTCCACTTTTGGCACTGGGAACGGGAGAAGTTGTTCTGTTCCCTCTGATGCTGTGAAAATTCACAATTCTGAATCGGACACTTCAGAGGGGCTGCAGGAAGCAGAGATGTTTCACTCGGGATTAGGCAGCACTGACATTTCCAGAGGAATGGCAGAGCCAGGACTGGGAGCTCGGGGAGGGCTGGAACAGAGGCGAACCGTTCCGGACCCCAGCGAGCATCAGCACAGAAACACTGCTGATTCATCCCTTCCCTTCCCTTCCCTTCCCTTCCCTTCCTTCCCTTCCCTTCCCTTCCTTCCCTTCCCTTCCCTTCCTTCCCTTCCCTTCCCTTCCCTTCCCTTCCCTTCCCTTCCCTTCCCTTCCTTCCCTTCCCTTCCCTTCCCTTCCCTTCCCTTCCCTTCCCTTCCCTTCCCTTCCTTCCTTCCCTTCCCCTCCCCTCCCCTCCCCTCCCCTCCCCTCCCCTCCCCTCCCCTCCCTTCCTTCCTTCCTTCCCTTCCCTTCCCTCCTTCCCTTCCCTTCCCTTCCCTTCCTTCCCTTCCCTCCCTTCCTTCCCTCCTCCCCTCCCCTCCCCTCCCCTCCCCTCCCCTCCCCTCCCCTCCCCTCCCCTCCCCTCTCCCCTCCCCTCCTCCCCTCCCCTCCCCTCCCCTCCCTCCCCTCCCCTCCCTTCCCTTCCCTTCCCTTCCTTCCCTTCCCTTCCTTCCCTTCCTTCCCTTCCCTTCCCTTCCCTTCCCTTCCCTTCCCTTCCCTTCCTTCCCTTCCCTTCCTTCCCTTCCCTTCCTTCCCTTCCCTTCCCTTCCCCTTCCCTTCCCTTCCCTTCCCTCCCTTCCCTTCCCTTCCCCTCCCCTCCCCTCCCTCCCCTCCCCTCCCTTCCCTTCCCTTCCCTTCCCTTCCCTTCCCTTCCCTTCCCTTCCCTTCCCTTCCTTCCCTTCCCTTCCCTTCCCTTCCCTTCCCTTCCCTCCCTTCCCTCCTTTCCCTTCCCTTCCCTTCCCTTCCCTTCCCTTCCCTTCCCTTCCCTTCCCTTCCCTTCCCTTCCCTTCCCTTCCCTCCCCTCCCCTCCCCTCCCCTCCCCTCCCCTCCCTCCCCTCCCCTCCCCTCCCCTCCCTCCCCTCCCCTCCCCCTCCCCTCCCTCCTTCCCTCAGACGAGCTGTGGTGTCACCAAGTGCCATCTCCCCAGCCAGGAGCCAGCCCTGCCTGCCCTGACTCAGCTCCCAGCTGATCCTTCCCAGGGAATGCAGCAATCTGTGCAAACAGAGCAAATGAAATAACCCTGAAACAGCACTAGAGAGACCTGAAGTGGACATTTACCCCGTCGGATTCTTCCAGGGCCTTAAACCTGATTGCAAATTAGCTGCTAATAAGTGATCTAGCTTAAATGGGGTGACTGAAATGGCAGGAACAATAATTTAGGAGTGGACTCAGCAGATGTAGATGCTGCAGCACAGTTCAGACCCAGATGGCTTCATTCCTGAGCATGTCCTTCCTCCTCCTCCTCCTCCTCCTCCTCCCCAGGAGAACCCCAGGCAGGTTACTCAGCAGAAACGTGCAGGGGCGCCCTGAGAGCCAACCTGGGCGTGTTGGGCCAAGGGAAAGAACTGGGAAAAAGATTATTCTGTTGGGCAACTGAAACCCAAATGGAAACAGAAAAGGAAGGAAGGCACAGCCTTAGATTGTGGCAGCTTTAAAGCTGCGATGGGTGAGACAATGGCACATCCTGGGGATGCACTGACCTTAGGTAAGGTCAGATGCAAGAGTGCCAGCGCTGACGTAAACTGGGAGCTGGGACATTTTTAGGTGTTCACATCCTGAGTCTCAGGAGGAATGGCTCTGCCAGCACTCTCTGTGCTGCTTGGCTTTTGTTCTCCGCCACTCAAGGTGATCCAGGCTTGTCCTGCACTCCTTCTGCTCTGGGAAGAGAATAAATAAATTAAAAAAAAAAAAAAAATCTTGGGTTCAGAGCTCAGCTAATATAGAAATACAAAGTCCTGCTGTTCTTTCCCCATCAGCAGAGCTTTGCTGAATTGCACCAGCTCCAGAAGTTGGTCTTTTTGGAGCCTTTAATTCCTTTTGAACAAAATGTGGAATATTTTATACTGGCTGAGGATGGTGTGCTACTACAGCGGTGCTGTTAACAAGACTGGAATGTTTGTGCATGAAATTAAACCTATGTTAGCAGACAGCTCTGGCTGTTTGCAGCACATCCCTGCTGGAATTGGGGACTTCAGTGGAGAATTTCCCCCCCCTGCCCAGTGGATTTTCTAATACACTGTTTTCACTGGAATTTCCCAAGTCAGTGAAGACTGGAAGCAGCCACAGGACAGACAAGGCTCCCTGGATTTTCCTTTTCTGCTGTAGAAGAAACAACAGAGCTCCTCAGTCTTGTGGATCACGAACCTCCCGGGAGCTGAGTGCTGAACAAAACCTTTCCGTGTTCACAGGGACCATCAAATGCCAGCTCCCCCCTGCTCTGCCTCTGCCTCCCTGCCCTGAGCCCACCCACTGGTGTGCCTGAGCCGAGGCTGAGCTGGCTGCCTCTTGCTGGATTTGTGTCTTTGAGGAACATCCAGAGGCAGGAGAGGTGTCAGGGCAGGCAAGAGAGGGGGGCTGGTGTACAGCAGATCAGCTCCTCCACTCTCCTTGGCTTCCCAGTTTACATTTTGGGGCGGTAATTAGGGATTGATGGATGAAATGTGCTTATTTGCTCTTAGCACAAAAGGGTCCCTCCTTTTTGCGTCGTTTTTTCCCCTATTTCTTAAGCACGTGTCCTCTAACTCATATCCGAGCCCTGAGCTAACACTCCAGGCTGAAATCTCTCCCCCTTCCACTTGTCTCACCTCACAGGTTTATTGAAGAACGTGCCTGGATCTGGAACCTCACAGAGTGTGATCCTCCACCCTGAGAGCTGCTGCTGGGTCAGGCACTTTGTCTTACACTGCTCAGACTCGGATTAGGGAAGCAATAACATAACCAAGCCCTCCTCCCGCAGCTTTGGTGAAATTAGGCTGCTGTGTTAGAGATAACTCCCTCTTTGGGCTGTATTTCATAATTACTGGGGCGGGCTGCTCCTCATCTTTATCTACACTGAACCCAGTAATGAAAATCCAACAAATCCGAAGACGCTGCGAACTTTTCCTCACCCACTACAGTGAGTTAGAAGTTGCCAGCCAGTGATTTCTATTTTCTTCCACGTTCAGGCTGATTGCCTGCTCCAGGCAGTGGGTGCAGCTCTGAACGCCTGCAGCAGCCAGCTGATGTCAGCCCAGCACTCCCGAGCCTGGGAACTGAGATTTGTCAGGAATTCTCCTTGGACAGAGCCACGAGCAGCTCCTGCAGGCACGGGCCGGGTCTCACATTGCCTGGGAGCGGAGAGGTGGATGGGTCAGGCTGGATGTGGGGGTGATTAATTCGTGCTGTCAATGGGCTGGGAGCAGCAAGAGCTGCTTCCCTCTCGCCATCGCTGAAACGAAGGCATGGGACCACGATGGTTCCGAGGCTGATTTATTGTTTTCCAAAATCCATCAGACTCCAGGTCGTGAGATTTAGAGAAGTGAGAAATCAGCCACAGCCAAAGCGATCACGGGTTTCTTTCCTTACCAAGCCCCATAAAACATTTTAATCCAACAGAGAGTTGCTACGAAGTTTATTTTATTTTACTGACCTTTATTTAATTTTGCTGCACACGCTTGATCGGCGCGCTCTAAGAAGAGTTCTGTACCTGGTTAACGTGGAGGTGGGCTATCCAGCCTGGAATCTCCACCTGACGGTTAATGCCATGCTCGAAAGGCAGTGAAAAATGTAATTGTTTCCCCTGGAGCCGCTGCCTCTTTCCCACTGACTCATTGCTGCAAAGCAATGTGCCTGTTCCCTTCCCTCAGCTGGCTTTAAAAAACATTTAGAACAGAGCGTTTGTTTTATCCAACAAACTATTGCCCCCCACACACGTGCTCCTATTGTACCACTCAAACTCCTCATCCGCCTGCACAACTCCATTAGTACATTATAAAATCCCTCACCGCTTTATCTAATACAATTTCTTGCTTACTTAAGGCATATTCTCACAACTGTAGAAAAATAAGTCTAAATTTTCGGCTTGATGTCTGCGTACTTCTATTTTTACATCAATCCAAGGCTGCAAACCAAAGCCCTCGGCGCCTGTGGAAGTTTCCTTCTGTTCCCCAAACTTCCCTCCAGGACAAAGTCGCTGCTTGTCACACGATGCCACCTTCTGTGCACGACAGAGTGGCACAGCCACTGCTCCCAGTCGCTCCCAATCGCTCCCAGTTACTTCCAGTCATCCCCAGTTGCTCCCAACACTCCCAGTCTCTCCCAGTTGCTCCCATCACTCCCAGTTGCTCCCATCACTCCAGTCGCTTCCAGTCACTCCCAGTCTCTCCCAGTCGCTCCCAGTTGCTCCCATCACTCCCAGTCACTCCCAGTCACTCCCAGTCACTCCCAGTCACTCCCAGTTGCTCCCATCACTCCCAGTCACTCCCAGTCACTCCCAGTTGCTCCCAGTCTATCCCAGTCACTCCCAGTCACTCTCAGTTGCTCCCATCACTCCCAGTCTCTCCCAGTCGCTTCCAGTCACTCCAGTTGCTCCCAGTCTCTCCCAGTCTCTCCCAGTCGCTCCGATCACTCCCAGTCACTCCCATCACTCCCAGTCACTCCCAGTCACTCCCAGTCACTCCCAGTCGCTTCCAGTCACTCCCAGTCTCTCCCATCACTCCCAGTTGCTCCCATCACTCCCAGTCGCTTCCAGTCACTCCCAGTCACTCCCAGTTGCTCCCAGTCTATCCCAGTCTCTCCCAGTCGCTCCCAGTTGCTCCCATCACTCCAGTCACTCCCAGTCGCTTCCAGTCACTCCCAGTCTCTCCCATCACTCCCAGTTGCTCCCATCACCCCCAGTCGCTTCAGTCACTCCCAGTCACTTCCAGTTGCTCCCAGTTCCCTATGGAGTGAGTGGCCACTCACCCAGCAGTGCCCCCTCCAATGCCCCCTGCCCTCCTGGGCACCCACAGGGACTCAGAATCGGCGATATTTTATTTTATTTTATTTTATTTTATTTGTTTATTTTATTTTATTTTAATTTAATTAAATTTTATTTTTATTTTATTTTATTTTAATTTAATTAAATTTTATTTTTATTTTATTTTATTTTATTTTAATTTTATTTTTATGTTATTTTTATTTCTTTTCTTTTCTTTTCTTTTCTTTTCTTTTCTTTTCTTTTCTTTTCTTTTCTTTTCTTTATTAATCATCCAAAATCACCAAAAATCACCCAATATTACCCAAAATCACCAATATCACCCAGTACCACCAAAAATCACTGAAACTCACCCAAAATTACCCAACATCACCCAGTATCACGGAAAATCACCAAAAAAATCACTGAAAAATCACCAGGATCACCCAATATCATCCAATATAACCAAAAATCATCCAAAATCACCTAGTACCACTGAAAATCACCCAGTATCTCCCAGTATCACCCATTATCACCAAAAATCACCAAAAATCACCCAAAATCATCCAAAAATCACCCAATATCACCCAGTATCACCCAATATCATCCAAAAAAATCACCCAGTATCACCAAAAATCACCCAATATCACCAAAAATCACCCATTATCTCCCAATATCACCCAATATCACCCCAAATCACCCAGTATCACCAAAAATCACCCAATATCACCAAAAATCACCCCAAATCACCAAAAATCAATCAATATCACCAAAAAATCACCCAATATCACCAAAAATAACCCAATATCACCCAGTATCACCCCAAATCACAAAAAATCAACCAATATCACCAAAAAATCACCCAATATCACCAAAAATCGCCCAATATCACCCAGTATCACCTCAAATCACCAAAAATCAACCAATATCACCAAAAAAATCACCCAATATCACCAAAAATCGCCCAATATCACCCAGTATCACCTCAAATCACCAAAAATCAACCAATATCACCAAAAAATCACCCATTATCACCCAGTATCACCCAGTATCACCCAATATCATCCCAAACCACCAAAAATCACCCAGTATCACCAAAAATCAACCAATACCACCCCAAATCACCAAAAATCACCCAGTATCACAAAAAAATCACCCAGTACCACCCAAAATCACCAAAAATCACCAAAAATCACCCAATATCACCCCAAATCACCCAGTATCACCCAATATCACCCAGTATCACCCAATATCACCCCAAATCACCAAAAAAATCACCCAATATCACCCCAAATCACCCAGTATCACCCAATATCACCCAGTATCACCCCATATCACCCCAAATCACCAAAAAAATCACCCAATATCACCCCAAATCACCCAGTATCACCCAGTATCACCCAATATCACCCAGTATCACCCAATATCACCCCAAATCACCAAAAAATCACCCAATATCACCCCAAATCACCCAGTATCACCCAATATCACCCCAAATCACCCAGTATCACCCAGTATCACCCAATATCACCCCAAATCACCAAAAAATCACCCAGTATCCCCCAAACTTGGATTTCTGGGAGGGAGCAGTTCCCAGGAGAACCCGGCCTGTGCAGAACCAAACCCGAACGTGCCTGCACAACCGATTCCCTTTACAAATCCAAACCTTTTCCCAGCCAGCCAGGACCGATTTGCAGAGGACACTGGGAGCTCTCGAGTCTCTTTATCAGCAGCACTGCAAGCAGCAGTATCCTGGGGAGAAAAAAAAAAAATAAATAAATTATTGTGCTGCTTTTGTTTCTCAATTGTGGTTCCCTGTGTTGGGAATATGTCTCTTTCCTCTTGCTCAATGGAACAAGAGGGAAATAAAGTTAAAAAAAAAATAAATTTAGTAAGATAAGACTCATGAAAACAGCCAGCATTGAATGGAGAAATTCTTAGGGGTCTGAATGTATCGTTGATGTGCTCATTTATTCCCATGAAATGCAGCTGAGTCATAAAAAGCAGGCAGATTTTATTTTTGTAATTCTAGAACGTGCTTCTGCTTTTTTTTTTTTTTCCTCAGAGCGTTTATTGTATAAAGATCACTAAGCTGCTTATGCAAACAAATCCAAGCCTGCAAGCAAATAGAGAATTTGTGTTTAGAGAGGGTGAAAAGAAGATGCTGCCCTTGAACTGTAAATTAATACTTCTGAAGAATTGCACAGAACCACTCACTATTTGCAGCAAAACCATCTGAGGTTGTAGCTCCATCCTAGGTGGAGATCAGTCTGAGCCATAAAATCTGGTTCTCATGTGGGTTTTTGGGTCCTTTTTTCTCTGTGATTAGGTCTAGAAGTTGCTTGAGCTCATCAGCTCTAAGATCTGGATTTTATTTTTCTTTTTAGCAGCATTGGCTTGTTACTGAAGCAATAATGGGATGTGACAGCAGAGATAAGGAAGCAGCAAATCCTGGGAGAACACTCAGCTCCTTCCCTGCTTCTCTCTGGGAATTAAAATTCCCATCCCAAACCAAAAGTTGGTGACTTTTTTGTGAGAAGCAACCCCTAAAGCAAGGCTGAACAATCATTTTTTGCACAGAGTTCCTCTGAATTCCTTAGGAAAAACACTTTACTCTTGTACGGGGCTGGAGAGGGACTTTGGGGTGCATGACAGGGATGAGCTTCAAGGTTCCTTCCAGCTCAGACCATCCCATGATCCCAAACACACTTCCAGTTTAAATATGGAATTTTGGCTTCCTGCTCTCCCAACTGCCAAAATCAGAGGTTTCATTTTACAGCAGTACTTTTCCCATAAACCTCCCAGGAGCACAGGAGAAATAAAATAAAATAAAAGCTTACTGCTTTTAAAAAAGGAACTAATTGATTGCTATCTGCTGAAGACACATCCCAAGAATTATTGGGAGCTCATTTCCAGCCTCAGAAATGTTGATTAAATCTGACCACACCACCCCCGTGCTGAGGACACTTTCGGGAACCAGGCATTAAAGATGTAAGATCTGCATTAAATATAAAATAATCAATATCCAGGACCCAGCTGTGATGGATGGACACCACAGGAACTGCGAGAGGGCTCCTCCTAACAGGAACTTCACAATTAGCCAGGGGTTATTAATTAAAACCCTGCCAGAGCTTCCTCCTTTTAATCTTCCCCATGATCTGGGCAGGGAGGGAGGAGCAGAATTACTGGCACAGAAAGGAAACTGTGAATTCAGAGTCTGGAATTCTTGTGGCACCCCTGGGTTTAGGGCAGGAATAAGGGGGGGAACGGGGAAAACTCCACCTGAATTCACAATGGTGGAAATGGAATTTACCCAATGGTGTGAATAAGCAGAGTTTCTGCCTGAGATGCCAAAAATCTCACTGAATTTCCAACTTTTTAGCCCAAACATCACTCCTGATCATCTCAGCTCCTCAAGTGTAGGCAAAACACATTTTTGCTCTTAGGGCTAAACCCAAATCCATGCCAGCTCTCCTTGTTGGGCAGTAATCAGGAATTCCCTGATGTTTTCCTTCATCCTTTGGCCTTTTTTTTTTCCAGTGAAATTCCTCCCACGGGACGGAGGAGCAGAGTTTGCTCTCCCATCAGGAAAGGAGCTGAGCTCTGTCCTATGGCTCTGATTATAAACCCAGTTCAATTCCCAAGGTAAATGGGAGCAGCAGAACAGAAGAAGCCCCATGGAACCTCAGCACTGGAATTCAGTATTTTATCAGCAATTCCTTCCTACAAAACATTTATTTCCCCAGGAATTACTGAGGCAGAGAGCACGGGGGAGCCCAGGCACATTCTCAGTGTCATAAACCTCATCCTGCCCTGGGGACACTTCTGATGCTTTCTAAATTCCCTGCTGCCTTTGCACAGCTCCCAACCATCCATGGAGCTGCTCTGTGGAATTCCCTGCACAGGAAAAAAAAATATATATATTGGTTAATATGTGAATTTGGGATTTTTAACATGGTTGGAAACAAAGGGCCAAACCCAACCCTGTGACCTTTTAGAGGAAAGGAAAGGAAAGGAAAGGAAAGGAAAGGAAAGGAAAGGAAAGGAAAGGAAAGGAAAGGAAAGGAAAGGAAAGGAAAGGAAAGGAAAGGAAAGGAAAGGAAAGGAAAGGAAAGGAAAGGAAAGGAAAGGAAAGGAAAGGAAAGGAAAGGAAAGGAAAGGAAAGGAAAGGAAAGGAAAGGAAAGGAAAGGAAAGGAAAGGAAAGGAAAGGAAAGGAAAGGAAAGGAAAGGAAAGGAAAGGAAAGGAAAGGAAAGGAAAGGTGTGACAGAGATCCTTGTTGCCAAACATTTTTTTATAAAAGCTGGGAGTACTAAAAATCCATTTCTGCCAAGCTTGTTCACTCTTTTATTTCCTAGAAATAGTCACAACTTCCAGGCCAGGAGTTTTGATGATGAGATTTTACCCAAGGCCACTGACTCTCAAAACCTTCCATCAAACTCTGAGCAGCATCCAGAGGGAACTGCAGCACAGCCCTTGCCGACCCGTTTGTGGGATGCTTGGAAGGAAGCTGGAACAATTCTGCTGTAGGGAAGAACCTCGGCATTCCAAAGGCATCAGTGGGGTGGAACTGGTGTCACAGCCCTCCCTGACTCTGCCGGGACCAGGGCTGGGTGTGCGAAGTGTGGAGACCTGAGGAACCAAGTCTGGCTTCCAGCAGGAGCTCGGGCAGGAGCCCAAGGGTTCCATGGCTCAGGAGGCTCCTTCTCAGTGCGTGGAGCAGCAATAAATGAATAAATGAATAAATGAATAAATAAATAAATAAATAAATAAAATAAAAACGGAGACAATTCACAGCTGAGATCTCTGTGTGCTCCAGAACCCATCACGGGTCCCTTCAGGAATATTGGATTGGGAACTTCACACCTTCCTCGGGTCCCTTCAGGAATATTGGATTGGGAACTTCACACCTTCCTCGGGTCCCTTCAGGAATATTGGATTGGGAGCTTCACACCTTCCTCGGGTCCCTTCAGGAATATTGGATTGGGAACTTCACACCTTCCTCCTGTACCTGCTGGCGGTCTCCCCCCGAGCTGGTGCAGGTAAAGGAGCTCAGGGATTTATCTGGCAGCCCGGAACACGCTCTGGAGAGCTGCACGTGTGCCCGGACACCTCCAAACATTCCCCCGAGCTCTGCAAAAACCGATTTGTGTGACTGATGCTTCGGTTTGCAGCTCGCGCCTGAAGAAAGGGAAATCACCCTCTGGGAGAAGCGCTGCACGGGAGGGGCAGGGAAGCAGAGCTTTGCAATTTTAATAAACTCAGCCATAAAATACAAAGCCATGAAAATGGAAACTGTGACTGAGAGCTCCTCGGAAGCTTCAGGGTGCATCAAGGCAGAAATTCCCGCAGCTGCCCGAGGGTTGCTGCAGTCCCCATTCCTGTTTAATTGAGAGGAGTCAAGCAGCTTTGAAAATATTTGCACTGAGTATTTTTGAATCACGAAACGGCGAAGATGACATTTCAGGGAATATTCCTCCGGAGAAAAAGCCATAAACCTGTCAGACAAATCACTGCCCTGCTCAGCTCCGTGCGACCCAGTTTAACAGGGGCAAAATTGTCCTGGATCAACAGGGCTGACTGGGAATCCCGGGAATTCCACGCCAGGTCCTGCTGATAAAGGGAATTAAAACCCTCTGGGGCTCTCCAGGAAATCTGTGCCTGCCTGTTGTTGGAATGCAGATCCCAAGATCACTAGAACTGGGAGGTTCTGGACATTGCTGGACCCAGCTGAGGGAGCTGCGAGGAGCCAGCGGTGGAGTGGAGGTGTCCAGGTCAAGGGTGGGATTTGGGGATGCGTCACTGGCTGAGGTTGGGTTTGGTGGTTTGTTTTTTTTTCAAACCTTGGGGGTCTTTTTCAACCTTAGGGGTCTTTTCCAACCTTGGAGGCCTCTCCCAGGCTCAAGGATTCCGTGCCAGCAGCTCTGCAGCTCCTGGGCTGGAGCTGTGGGAGCTGGGAGGTGCAAAGCCAGCTCATGATCAGCTCTGACACATACCACCAAACCCAAACCGGAGACATTCCTGGGAAATTCCCTGCTCCTGGATTCCTTCCAGCAGGAATCTGAGGTACTTCTGAATTCCTACAGGGCACCTTTCACCTTTAAGCACCTAAACACCTTCACAGGTTTGTCCCCAGGAAATCTCCGGTCTGAATCCTGCCATTTTTTTGGGGTAGTTTTACACAAAAGCAACAAGTTTTTTTTTTTTCAGGAGCACAAATCCTATTTCCAGCTGAGGAAGAGGCAGAGCACAGCATGACCCACAGCAGCTCACGCATTGCTGCAAGGTTTCTGCCTCCTGCAAACCCATCTCAGGGTGCTTCTGCAGGGACGGAAAGAAATCATTTATTTACTGGAAGAAACAACAATTTTTCTCTCCCCTGTCCAGCTGCAGATGGGAACAAGTTTGTCACACCTTGGCTCCATCAGAGCTGGCTCGTAAATTCAGTTTAATTAATGAACTCTGCCCTTTCTCACAGCCTGGCTGGAGCCAGGGGAGCTGGTGGCAGGGAGAGAGTGGTTTTCCTGAAAAAAAAAAAAAAAAATGTTTAGAAATATCCCTGAGACCTCAGCAGAACACAAAACGAACTGCCAGGAGGGTAATGCAAACCCAGGGACAAAACCAACGTTACCAGACAACCGGGTAACAAAATGGGCAGTGGAATATTCAGGCAGAACGTAGCTGGGCAATGAGATTGTCAGATGATAGCTTGAACATTGTGCCACGATAAAACAAGTTCAGGCAGGTGGATAAACCCACGGGTTTCTCCTTTTTATGGGGGATTTGCATATTTAATTATCTCCCCTACTCTGCTGCTTTTTCTGTGAGGTTTCTGCTGGGGATTGAAAATTAAGAGTTCGGTTCTTATCAGACCTCATCGTTCATCTTCTAGAGGGACTGACTAATTACATTAATGAACAGATGGGTTTTGTTGCATGAGGTTTTTTTTGTTGGCTTCATTATTTTATTTTTTCCCCTCCAGTTTCCACATCCTTTCTCTTGCTAAAATATAAACTGGTTTATTCAGGACCCTCTTTTCTGTTTGTGCATGCACAGAACCTGGCTTGAGAGGATCCAGACTGATCCAGGAGAGTTCTTAAGACTTACCCCAGGAAAAAAAAAAACAACTTTTTTTTTTTTTTTCTTTATTTTCCCATCGTCTAGTGACACTTTAACCACTGTAGTTTTGATTTGGACACAGGAGGGCACCAGAATTCCATTCTTAAACTTCAGCTGTGCCACCAAAAAAAAAAAAAAAAAGAAAAAAAAAAGGTATTTCAGAAAAGTCTGTAAGAAACAGGCTTCTTTTTCATGACTTTAACTTCACATTTAGAAGTTTGGAGATATTTAGAAATTTCGAGAAAGGTTCTACTTTTGCAGCCTGATCGTTTGCAAATGTGCTGCTCCTTCAGCTATAAAAGGAGCCAGAAGTAGCAAGACTTTAATTTTAGAGCACCAAAAATGTGGGTGAAACTCAGTCCCCCGAATCCTCCCCAGCTCTGATCTGTCCCACGAACTCAGAATTGGGGGTTTGACGTGGCTGAGAGTTAATTTCTGCTGTAGCCTCAATTAGAATTTAATTATTTATCCTGCTTCGGCTCGGGGCAGAGAAGAACTGGCTCCCCATCAATGAAACAAGAGAGAAAATGAGAAGAAAAAACATGGATTTAGTGATAAAAAAGTGAAATAAAAGAATTCCTGACATAACTCCACCTTCCAGTGGGAGCTGAGCTTGTTTCCTGACATTTGAAATGCTGATATTTGATGGAACATCCCTCAGGTTCCCCCACTTGGGTAAAACCAGCACTCCAGTTGCTACTTGCCTGCCTTTCATGCTTTGCTCTGGTTTTCATTTGCTGCCAAGAATTTCTTCCACCTGGGCTGGAAAAACACTGGCACAGATCAGGCAGCTTATCTAAAAATCAGGGATCTTCCAATAAAATCAGGGTCTGGGCTGTCAGTTCCACTCCTGAGCAGCCAGAATTCAGGAGGCCTTGAAAAAGAGTCAATGATTCCATGAAAACTTTTGTTCTTTAAAGATTTGGTCCCAGATCTCAGCAGGTTCCTCAGCCCCCTCCTGTCCCCTACAGGACACCTCTCATGGAGCTCACTCTGCCCTTTTTTGGGGGGGTTATGCTGCAGAAATCAATGCCCGGGCAAAGTAAAATAAAAGAAATAAAGGAAGAAACAAACCTGCCCTTCTCAGGAAAGAAAAAGTTGGTTTTGCCCTGCTGAGTCAAAAAAAAAAAAAAAACCCACATTTTAACTGATTCTGTTCGTTTTCACAGGGCACCTTGAATGTCAGCAAGGAATATTTCATTGCAAGCACTGAAATTTTTACAAGATTTAACACTTTGTGAGTTGTTACATCAGCCCTGCAGGGGTGGGTGGGTGGGTGTTGGATGGAGCGCTCCCAGGATGGAAGGGAATGCAGAGTTATCCACAAACCCCATTCTGCTCTGCTTCTCCTGTTGCCATATCAAAAGGCCACAAAAAGCCTGCAAAAAAAAAGGCCACAGAAAAGCCACATCCCAGTCTTAGCAGGGAATGTTTTGAAATCCAGGTGGTCCAAAACCATCGAGAAAATCATGGTTAATTGTATTCACACCTCGGTGACGTTGCTCTTCATGTGAAGGCCTCAAAGTTTTGGGGTTTTTTTTGTTTGTTTGTTTTTTGTTGTTGTTTTTGTTGTTGTTGTTGTTTTGGGGTTTTTTGTGGTTTTTTTTTTTTTTTTTTTTGCAATATTAAGTTTCCATTTATAAAGCCTTGGCGAATCTTTCAGAGCAACAGGATTTGCCAAACACATCAATATTTTCTCTTCTATATCTTTTTATGTCCCCATCCCACCGGGAAGGGACTTGGCAGGGTCTGTGCTCTCTGCTAGCCCCCAGCTCCAGGGAATCCCACCCTCAATCTTTTCCCAGAGGAACTGGAGCTTTTTTCTGCACGAGAGCAAAGATTTTCTGTGCCAGAACAACAGAGCGCGGCTGGCTGCGCCGAGTTGGGGTTTTATAAATAACAAATCACTGAAGCAGCCCCAGCTTGCAAATCTTGTCTCCTTTTCCTTCTGTCCCTCCCTGCCACGCTCGCTCTGTGCTGAGGCTTCAGGTGCTGCTGGAATTCTGCAGGAGCGCCCTGAGCCATGTGCAGGGAGCAGCTCCGGGAGCATCTCCCCACCTGCAGCCCTTGGGACAAGAGCTTGGGACATCGTTTCAGGGCAGGGGTCGGCTCCGGCGGAGCTCCGGGTGTGCCAGGACTGCACATCCCGGGTGGGAAACGCCAGGAGTGTGTGACAAACCCGGCTCTGTCCTTGGGAGGTGACAGATCAGCAGCACTGTGACAAAAACCGGGGCACGGGGCTGTGGCAAAGCGATGCTGAATGTCCTGTGTGCAGCTTTCTGCTTTGATTTGGATTTATTTGTTAGAGCAAATTGCTGAGCATTAGAGCATGTCGGAGCAAATTTGTTAGAGCGTTAATTCTTATTTATGCTGCTCTGCCCCTTAGAGGCGCCAGTGAAGAGGAAAGGAAAAGTGAACTTACTGGAAACACAGGTGAGAGAGGAGGAAGTATGGAAAACTCTTCCTGAACGCTCCAGGCTGGAATCAGAGAGATCCAAAGGGATCTGCCCAGGGCACCCCAAGAGCTGAGCAGTAGCTCTGCCCTGGTGCCTCCCACCTGCCGTGTAAAATAAGAAGGAAATGGGATGGTGTCTCCAGACCTTCACACCTTAATGCAATTAAAGCAGTGGTCAGATGTTAAAATATTCTGAATGATGATTGTTCTCTTTCATGAGAAACAGGTCCCTGGCGGGGGATGGAGGGAGGTAAGACTGGAGTCCCCTGCAGCCCTGCTATTCCCCCATTCCATGGGCTCCAGAGGCACTCGCACAGACCGAACCCCCCACTACAGCCCTGGAGGGATGCGGAGAATCCGGATCTCCTCAGTTCGGCCCTCGGGCTGGGTGAACAGCGTGATTTAACACCTCCTTAGGTGTTCCCAGCACATCCCACTCACCTGCAGGATCCAGCCAGGCCGGTTCTGGCCCTGCCGGACCCAGCTCGTGCTCAGCTGGCCCCTGTGTCCCCAGCCCGAGGTGCTTTAACTCGCAGCCCTTTCTGGAGCGGCAGCTCCCAGCCCCGGAGCGGAGCTGCGCTTCACCCAGAGCCAATCTCCAGAACATCGAGTGTCCTCAAGTGCGGCCCTGCGACCATTTCCCAGATGCCTGGAGTGCTTTCCGAGTAACCTCCTTGTTTTCGGAGCTATTAATGAGTTACTTTGTACGGCGCAGCAGCCTTGGAGCAACCTGAGCCGCTGGAGGGGGTTGGGATGAGATGGGCATTAAGGTCTCTCCCAATCCAAACCATCCCGTGATTCTGGAAGGGACTCACCGGGATCACCGATCCAACCCCAGGCTCTGCACAGACACCCCAAAATCCCACCCTGGGTATCCCTGGCAGCGCTGTCCAAACTCTCCTGGGATTTGGGGATGTGCCCATTCCCTGCGGAACCTGGTAAGGGTCCGGCACCCTCCGGGGGAAGAACCTTTCCCAAAATCCAACCTTTCCCGGATCCCCAACCTGTCCCTGATCCGCGCTCTGTGACGGGCAGTGACAGAAATCCTCATGTGGACGCAGCGGGGCCATTTCTGCACGCTCACACCCCAAGCCTTTTATTTAAAGCACAAGAACGAAACCACGGCCCGGCTCTGTCCCGAGCGCTCCCCCGGTGCCGCTCCCGATTCTGGCCGTTCCCGGTGCCGGGGCGGGGCCGTGCGGGAGGAGGAGGAGGAGGAGGAGGAGCAGCCGCCTCCTCCTCCTCCTCCGCCTCCGTCGCCGCCTCCGCCTCCGCCTCCTCCGCCTCCTCCTCCTCCTCCGCTCGGCGCGCCGGGGGAGGCTGCGAAGTTGGGCGTGTGCCGGGCAGTTTTTGGAGCGAGTTTGGGGTTGATTTTTGGGGAGCCGGGAGCGGAGCATGGCTGAGCAGCCCGGGGTACCCGGCCCGCGGCTCCAGCGCGGGGCTGCGGCGAGCGAGGGGCGGCGCTGAGCGGACCCCGGACCTCGCCGGGACCCCCGAACCCACCGGGACCCCCGGACCCGCCGGCATGGCTCGCTGGATCCCCACCAAGCGCGAGAAGTACGGGGTTGGTGAGTGAGTGCCAGCCGGGATTGCCCCGGACCTGTGTCTCCTCTCCTCTTCCTCTCCTCTCCTCCCCGTCCATCCTTTTTGGCTGCCTGTCCCATTCCCAATCCGCGCTGTGCCTCTCTCGGGTCCGGCCGTGTCCTCTCCTAAATCTATCCACTGCTGTGTGTCCAGCGCTGGCTTCCAGGAATCCCTCAAAACTTCAGCGCTGACTTTTATCATTTTGCCTCTACAGCATGTTTTACACTGGAGGAAAGTTCTAACACAGCAGAAAAAAAAAAAAAAAGAAAATAAAAATCTACTAGTGTGGTTGGAAAAGGATAAGGAGGGTGTCATGGGCAAATTGAAGGCTCTGGGTGACATCTTTGCCAGGGGCTGGAAATCTTGATTTAAGGTTAGGGATGGGGAAAACTTGACTGGAAGTGTCCCAGGCCAGGTTGGACGGGGCTTGGAGCGCCCCGGGGCAGTGGGAGGTGTCCCTGCCCCTGTCCGAAGTGAAGCTGGAATGGCTTCAAGGTCCTTGTGACCCAAACCGTTCGGCGATGCCGTGACTGACACCCGGTCCCTCCTGCCCTGTGCTGATTTAAAGGTTTTTCCCCAGTGCTGGCTCGCTTGTCTCTGACAGGAACAGAACTCTGTGGTTGGTGTTGCTGATAAAATTCTGCTTTGCTTGAGAGTTTTAAACCCTCGGTTTTGAGGTCGGTGGTGAGAATTGGGCAGGGAGCAGTTGGCAGGATGCCACTAGTGACCCGGGGAGCTTTTGACGGTTTATTTTACCAAGAGTCGTCTTCTGTACCTCTGGTGCTCAGCAATGGACTTGTGAAAAAAATGATTAATTTCGTGTTTGCAAAGTGCCCGTTGCCCCAGCTACCGTGAGTGTGCTCAGCCCGCGAGTCTGAAGGTGGAAAACCTCACCCTGCATGATTTCCACAGAAAATTCGGGCTGTGTGACCCCTCCGCTTCAGAGTGGCTTTGCAGGGAGGCAGCTCAGCCCAGGGACGTTTTACACCCCCAGCCTTATCTGGTTTCTCCAGGTAACCGGCAGGGTGTGGAGCGCTGACACCGCGAACTTTGTTTCTTGCTGTTTATCCGTGGAAGGGTGTGCAGAGCCCGCTGAGATTGCTGTGGGCATCTGTAATTCCCAAACTTTGTCGCACGATCAGATAACCCGCATCCTGCCGGGGTCATTGGCTGCGCTGCTGTTTTCTGAGCACACCTTTGAGCTGCTCCACAGCTCACCGTGGCCTTGGGCTGCAGGTGAATCAGAGGCACTCCTGGTTTCCTTTTTTCATTTATTACCTTCCGGGGTGAGTTTTGTGTGCTGGCCTCAGCCAGCTGCTCCCTGTGACAGCTCCTCTCCCAGAAAGGGCACCGGGCTGTGAGTAAGTAGGGTGGAGGGAAAAAAAATGCCTCTTGCTGTGTGTTTCCACTCCAAAAGTGTCTGGTGGGAAATACCTTGTGACTCCTGGGTGATCAGCTGGGTGAAAAAGGTGATTTTTAAATTTTTCATTTTTTTTTTCACCCTCAAGTGACATGGGGACTGTCCTGCTGCAGCTCTGGGGTTTAATTTGCAGCCAGGGCCAATGAGGTTGATGATCCACAGGCAGTGACAGAATTATTTAGGCAGTGTTTGGCTTGCGTTGTAATTTTGTCTGTTTGGTGTTTGCAGGCTTGACGAGTTTCTTATCTGCGAGTGCATTCCGTGCCGTGCTCAAGGGCCCAGCTCCCAGTTTGGGATAATAATCCATTCTGGGATTGTTTTGGAGGGGTTGATGAGGACTGAGAGGGAGGTTTGAGCTCTTGGGCTGGGGCTGTGGCAGTGCTGAAGTGGCTGCAAGCAGGGGAATGTCCTGGTCTGTGTGGGGCTGTGACAAACCCCAGCCAGGCGTGCAGTGCGAGGACACAACTCGTGTTCGGAAAGAGAAGAAAAAACTGAGGGGGGATCTCAGCAATCCAAGCAAACATCTCCAAAGGGTGCCAGCATGGTGCCAGACCCTTCCCAGTGATGGCCATAAAATAAAACACAGCAAGTTCCACCTCACCATGAGGAACAACTTTTTCCATGGGCCGTTCAGAACTTTTCCCATGGGCCGTTCAGAACTTCTCCCATGGGCCGTTCAGAACTTTTGCCATGGGCCGTTCAGAACTTTTGCCATGGGCTGTTCAGAACTTCTCCCATGGGCCGTTCAGAACTTTTGCCATGGGCTGTTCAGAACTTTTGCCATGGGCTGTTCAGAACTTCTCCCATGGGCCGTTCAGAACTTCTCCCATGGGCCGTTCAGAACTTCTCCCATGGGCCGTTCAGAACTTTTGCCATGGGCCGTTCAGAACTTTTGCCATGGGCCGTTCAGAACTTCTCCCATGGGCCGTTCAGAACTTCTCCCATGGGCCGTTCAGAACTTTTTCCATGGGCTGTTCAGAACTTTTTCCATGGGCTGTTCAGAACTTTTTCCATGGGCTGTTCAGAACTTTTGCCATGGGCTGTTCAGAACTTTTCCCATGGGCTGTTCAGAACTTTTCCCATGGGCTGTTCAGAACTTCTCCCATGGGCCGTTCAGAACTTTTTCCATGGGCTGTTCAGAACTTTTCCTCTGCAGCAGCTCCAGAGAGGACCTGGAATCTCCTCTGGTGCCATCCCAAACCCACCTGGATGTGTCACCTGGTCCAGCTGATCCTGCCTGGGCAGGACTGGATGAACTCCAGAGGTCCCTTCCACCCCTAAATATTCAGGGATTCTGCAAAAGAGCACCCAGATTGTAGCTGCTGGTGATCTCTGCTTTGGAAACTACTGTAGAACTACTTGGATTTGTTATAAGTGCATGTTTTATTATTGGCTTTTTGCAAGTATTAAAAAAATACTGTACATACAATATTAAAGTAGCTTTGCTGTACAGATAGAGTTTTTGTTTTCTGCTATTAGCAGGAGTTAAGCATTAATAGTTAATAATATGCTGAAACTGTCTACTTAGTTGAAATAACATCCAGTAAACAAATGATGGAAGCCCTGCTGCTAACATGCCAATTATCAACACTCACCATCTGTATTAAAATTAATAAAAAAAAGTATTAAAACCACAGCCAAAAACCACACATGCTCGAAAAAAGCAACCCCAAAAAGTGGTCATACTAAACAGTTACTGAAAAATATAAATTAGTTTATGGAAAAGTTTGAAAATGCGTAAAAGTCTATAAATGCGTAAAAGTCTATAAAAAGTCTGTAATAAGCTAAAGTAATAAAAAAAGTATTTAAGAAGTGTCTCCAAAATATCAAGAGTGCTCTTAGCTAATTGCCAAGCACCTGGCTGTATTAACCCTTTACTTTATTTCTGTCTCCTATTGTTTTTTTATTAAACCTTTTAAATTTTACCAAAAAAAAAAAAGTAAATTCTGTTTTTCACAGTTAAAGCATGACCCTGGAAGTCATGACAGTGCAGTGGGAAATTCCAGGAAGTCACCAGTGTGATTCAGTGTCACTTGTCTGATTTCTGTCCTGGGTTTTAGTATTTCACAGATGTGTGGATTGGGATTATTGGGTTTTAATGTTTCACAGATCTGTAGATTGGGATTTTTGGGTTTTAATGTTTCACAGATCTGTGGATTGGGATTATTGGGTTTTAATGTTTCACAGATCTGTAGATTGGGATTTTTGGGTTTTAGTATTTCACAGATCTGTGGATTTGGATTGCTGGGTTTTAATATTTCACAGATCTGTGGATTGGGATTACTGGGTTTTAATATTTCACAGATCTATTGATTTGGATTATTGGGTTTTAATATTTCTCAGGTGTGTGGATTTGGATTACTGGGTTTTAATGTTTCACAGGTGCATGGATTTGGATTATTTGGTTTTAATATTTCACAGATCTATTGATTTGGATTATTGGGTTTTAGTGTTTCACAGGTGCGTGGATTGGGATTATTGGGTTTTAATGTTTCACAGATCCATGGATTTGGATTATTGGGGTTTAGTGTTTCACAGGTGCGTGGATTGGGGTTACTGGGTTTTAGTTCTGTCCTGAGCTGGCTGAAGCAGGGGAGGGCTGGTTTGGGAGTGGCAGCAGCAGGGAGGACGAAGCTGGGGATGGCAGTGTTTTTAGGGAAGCAGACATGAGAGACGAGCAGCTTGCAGCTCCTCCCTCGCCGTGAATTCTCAGCCAAGTGACAGATGGGATTTTGGGGGGGACAGAAACGTCTCCCCCCAAGCAGAGGGTCTGACAGAACCTCCTTGCTGCAGGCTTCACCTCTGGTGTCAGACTGAAAAAGAATCTTCTTGGGAAGCTGATCAGTTTTTGGGCCACAAAATAACCTGCTCTGGTCTTGAGTTTCTCTCAAAAAAAATGTCATTTTGCAGAAATCCTTTCACAAAGACTCTTTCTAGAAAGAACATCTTAGTGAATTCCCAAGATTTTTAACTTATCTGTTTGTCCTAAAATTATTAACTTAGAGCATAAGGAACCAATAATGTAATTCCTTTCTTTTTCTGCTGGCAGTAACCTGGATTTGCACTGCCAGGTGAAACACCTGGGCTGTAAAAACAATTCTATCATTGCTCATCAGCTGTTCCTCACTTTTTGTTCATGGAGTGAGAGAAGCTGGAGTTTGGAATCTTAAATTAGTCTGTAATAAATCCATTATAAATAATCAACCAGGTCCCCTTTTCCTGACTTTTTTTTTCTGCTGGATTGGCAGGGCTGGGTTTGGGGCCAGGGTGGTTTCAGTGATGATGGATCAGCCACACCAGGTTCTCGGGGCACCTCTGGCCATGAAACAACAGGATGTGAAATGTTTGTTCATCCTTGTGCAGCCTGAGCTGAAAATGCACCAATTGTTCGGCGAACACACAAATCAGGAATTGTTAACTCAGCTTTGGTTGGAAGAGCTCTGAGATGTGAAAACCAGAATAATTTGCATTTTTGGTGAAGGTGGTGGCTTGCACATGGCAGGGCTGGGGGGATTCCATTGCCCTGAGGGAACAGCTGGAGCTGTGCCAGGGGGGTTGGGGCTGGATTTTGGGAAAGGCTGGATTTTGGGAAAGGTTCTTCCCCCAGAGGGTGCTGGGCACTGCCCAGGCTCCCCAGGGAATGGGCACAGCCATGTGAACAAAGCCCCCAGGGATGCCCAGGCTGCGATTTTGGGGTGTCTGTGCAGAGTCTGGAGCTGCATCGGTGATCCCAGCGGATCCCTTTTCCACTCACCGTTCCTTGAGCTTCATTTTTTGGGGCAGCTCCACAGACTTTGTGTGCTGGCTCTGAGGAGGGGACCTGGGAGATTCTCCTGCAATTATCCCTGCCAGGTTTTGGTGACCTCTCACACCCCTGGCACCTGTCCTGGCTAGCAGGACCAGAGCTGCTGGATTTAAAACTAAGAGTTGAAATATTTGCTTGGTCAGATCCCAGAGCGGTGGCTGCTCGCAGCCAGGGCTCAGGAACGGCAGAAATTCCAACAGCAGCAGGAGCTGCCAGCCTGTGGGGGATGGATGATGGATGATGGATGGTGGATGGATGATGGATGGATGGATGATGGATGATGGATGGATGAGGGATGGATGGATGATGGATGGATGGATGGATGATGGATGGATGAGGGATGGATGGATGGATGGATGATGGATGGATGAGGGATGGATGGATGGATGGATGATGGATGAATGATGGATGGATGGATGATGGATGGATGGATGATGGATGGATGGATGGATGATGGATGGATGGATGATGGATGGATGGATGGATGATGGATGGATGATGGATGGATGGATGATGGATGAGGGATGGATGGATGGATGGATGATGGATGAATGATGGATGGATGGATGGATGATGGATGGATGATGGATGGATGGATGGATGATGGATGATGGATGGATGATGGATGGATGGATGATGGATGGATGATGGATGGATGGATGGATGATGGATGGATGATGGATGGATGAGGGATGGATGGATGGATGGATGATGGATGGATGGATGATGGATGGATGGATGGATGGATGATGGATGGATGATGGATGGATGATGGATGGATGGATGATGGATGGATGATGGATGATGGATGATGGATGGATGGATGATGGATGATGGATGGATGGATGGATGGATGATGGATGGATGATGGATGGATGATGGATGATGGATGGATGGATGGATGATGCATGGATGGATGATGGATGGATGATGATGGATGGATGATGGATGGATGGATGATGGATGATGATGGATGATGGATGGATGGATGATGGATGGATGGATGGATGGATGATGGATGGATGATGGATGGATGGATGGATGATGGATGGATGGATGATGGATGATGGATGATGGATGATGGATGGATGGATGGATGATGGATGATGGATGGATGGATGGATGATGGATGATGATGGATGGATGATGGATGGATGATGGATGGATGGATGGATGATGGATGATGGATGGATGGATGGATGATGGATGATGATGGATGATGGATGGATGATGGATGGATGGATGATGGATGATGATGGATGATGGATGGATGATGGATGGATGGATGGATGGATGATGGATGGATGATGGATGGATGGATGATGGATGATGATGGATGGATGGATGATGGATGGATGGATGATGGATGGATGATGGATGGATGATGGATGGATGGATGATGGATGGATGGATGATGGATGGATGATGGATGGATGGATGATGGATGGATGGATGGATGGATGGATGGATGATGGATGGATGATGGATGGATGGATGATGGATGGATGATGGATGATGATGGATGGATGGATGATGGATGGATGATGGATGATGGATGGATGATGGATGATGGATGGATGATGGATGGATGGATGGATGGATGATGGATGGATGGATGATGGATGGATGGATGGATGATGGATGGATGGATGATGGATGGATGGATGGATGATGGATGGATGGATGATGGATGGATGATGGATGGATGGATGATGGATGATGATGGATGATGATGGATGGATGGATGATGGATGGATGATGGATGATGGATGGATGGATGATGGATGGAGCAGGGAGTGGCTGCAGGACCAGCTCTGCTCCCTGGGACACAGAGCCGGCAGCATAAAGACAATAAAGTTGGGATTTATTCAGTGCCTTCAACAGCCACACCTTGGGGGACAAAGCCTCTGAGAGGGGCCCTGAGTTTTTCAGACAATTCTGACTTTGTTCCATTCTATCAGGGGTTAATTGTCCAATTATCCCTTCAGGTAATGAAGTCATTTACCCCCAGTTTGCACCACCCATAGCTCACTTTTGTTTCTGATTTTGGGGCTTGAGACTGTGGGGTGTCCTTGAGTTTCAGACCCAGAGGGATTGTTTTGTGTGTTTTTTAGAGGGATTTTTTTTTTTTTGGTGTGGTTTTTTTTTTTGGTGTGTTTTTTTTTTTTGGTGGGTTTTTTTTTTGTTTTTTTTTTCTTTTAGAGGGGTTGTTTTTGGTGTATTTTTTAGAGGTTTGTTTTGTTTTGTTTTGTTTTTGGTGTGTTTTTTAGAGGGATTTTTTTTGGTTTTTTTTTTTTTGGTGTGGTTTTTTTTTGGTTTTTTTTAGAGGGGTTGTTTTTGGGGTTTTTATAGAGGGATTGTTTTTGGTGTTTTTTTTTTTAGAGAGATTGTTTTGTGTTTTTCAGAGGGACTTTTTCTGGCGGTTTTTTAGAGCTTTTTTGTTGTTCTTGGTGTATTTTTTAGAAGGATTGTCTTTGTGTTTTTCAGAGGGACTTTTTCTGGTGATTTTTAGCGAGGTTTTTTTTTTTTTTTTTTTTTATATTTTTACGCATGTTTTTTAGAGGGAATATTTTGTAGCGTGTTCCTTTTTTTTTTTTTTTAGAGGGCTCATTTTCTGTGCTTTTTTTTTAGAGGGATTTTCTCTAACCAACACGTGAAGACAGTAACTACCCTCTACGTAGCGTTTAGAATTCTGCACTGACGGATCTGAAAATGAGAAATTCCAAAACTCGAGGCGTCACCCGAGGTGCTGGGCTGTGAGCTCCTGGCTGCTGTCCCCAGTGCAGAACCTGCCCAGCTCTCTCCTCGCTCAGCCTGGGATCAGAACCCTCCCGGTGCTGCCTGATGTGCCCTGTGTCAAATCAGGGCAAAATCCGGGTTTGTCTCAACTTGCTCCGCGCTTTTTCCCCCCTCCGTTCCTGTTCTGACTGGGAACTCGCATCCCCTGTTGTGCCTCTGCTTCCTTCAGGGGCTCCAGAAGGATGGAAAAGCCAAATTCTCCCCATTCCTGCTGCAGAATTGTCCACTTTTCTTCCTGTGCCGCAAACAGCGCTCGTTTCTCCTGCTTTGTTATCGTTTACGGCCAAAAAAATCGTCTGATGGCAGCGCCAACGAAATTCCTAATGGGGAAAAGCAAAGCCTTGGCGTTGTTAACAGCAGAGAATCGAATCTTCCCAGCAGATGACACTTCATTTCTGATGTAGCTTCCCAGCTTTTATCGCTGTGTCTGCAGTTGATTTGATGTGAAATTTGGCGGTGCTGCTTCTCACTTCCATAGTCCTTTCTAATTTTTTTTTTTTTTAATTCATATTAGCCAGGCCCTGTCTTCTCTTATTTTTGGTGATTTCTACTCCGTTGCTGAAGTCATTCCCTGTGAAATTAATCCTGTGGACTTCAAAGGCATCTCACTGCCAGGAACAAGACTTGTGAATGTTCCTTACCTGACTCTTCCTTTGAAAAGAAATATTTCCCCAAGTGTGCTGTGACTTGTGGGTGCTTCAGTTTGTGACTGACATCACCCTGGTGTTCAGGAACTGTCCCACAGTTCATCCTTTGAACAATTAAATCCCTTTATGGAGGCTCTGAAGAGGCATCCAGAGCTGCTGGGAGCTTCTGGAGCTTGGGCTGAGCTCGTGCTGCTGATTAAATCTGGGTTAATTATTCTGGGGAGATCATAGGAGCCAGCTGCCCCCAGAGCTGGGGGTGGGACCAGTGCTGAATTTCACATCTGTTCTTGAGTTTTCTGCTGGTTCTTCCTCTGGCACTGGGACTGTATTTGCCAGCACAACTGCAAAGGGGAGTTGGGGAGAGGAAAAGCAAAATAAACACTCACAAACTGAGAGAAAGTTAAATATATTGGTCGAGAAACAGTGACTGTGTATTAATGTGTAATATTCTTTATCATAGTGTGTGATACTCTTTATCATTCAGCTGTTCAAAAATGCACACCCCTTCTACCTGCAAACTTTAACTGAAAATCTACTTTTTTTCTTTTTTTTTTTGCTCTTCGACTTGCACTTTACTTGACTGGTAGGACATTTCTCTCAACTATTGCTTTTAAGGAAAAAAACCAATTCCTATTTCTGCCAGGACATTAAAGACACACCCGTGGCCAAGCTTTAAACCACGTCAGCCCAAAGCCATAAACACCTTTCCCCCCTTGCTGCTGGAGCTCAGGGCATGTTTCAGGTCCAGTGCATTTAACTGCTGATGCCTGAAATCCTGCAATGCATTTGGGTTCTGCTAATAAAACCAGCCCATAAATACAAGTTTAAACAGCTTTTTGGGGCTGGCAGTCCGCGGTCGCCTTTATGAAGTGATGATGTTGCAAAGTTTTAGTTGGAGAAGTTGCTGAAATGATTTAAAAAAAAAAAAAAAAGTCTTTTTTGGTGCAGTACAGGCTGTTCTTCCCAGGGAGATCTCCCTGGAGCAGAGTGGGGAGCAGCGTTCAGAGGATTCACTCCCTGGCACCTTGTCCAGATGATTTCTGGCCCAGAGCACAGCTAAACCCAGCAGTGCCTGTGCTGTGGGGAGGATTTTTGGGAGGTGTTGGTGCAATCCAAGCGCCCCTCGTCCTGAAGGTGCTGAGTCTGAGCCAAAAGTTCATTAAGGTGCAGTGGAGATAACGATTCCTGCTCTTGGGAATTCTGGAACTTTGATCCTCTATGGCAATGAAAACCATTTATGGCTTCAAGCTCTAAAGTTCTGAGAGTGGCTCAGAATGTCAGTGACCAGTTGGTTCTGGAAAAGTGCTTTTTTAATTTTTTTTTTTTTTTTTTTTTGCTTTTTTAGCTTATTTCACCTGATTCTTGCAGCGCTTCCACTATCCTGCTCTGACAATACCATGGGGGCTTCGAGCTGCAGAGAGGAGGAGTTTGATGTAAATAAAGTAAGGAGGGCTTCAGTGGTTAATTCTTCATCTCCTGGGTCCTCAGGCAGTTTAACTAAAACTTACTGCAAATTTTGGAGCAGTTTGTTCTTCATTCTTCTTGGCAGCAAAGGGATCAATGTTCTTGTTTGGCTTTTTGCTCCCAGTGTAAACCCCCCCCCATTCCCAGCCAGGATTTCCTGCCCCTCATTTTAATGCTATTCCCTCATTTCTTGTTACCTGGGATGGGGAGCAAGAGAAGAATGCCTTGGAATTTGCATTTCTCTGGAAAAGAGAAGCTGTGAACCAGTCTGTCTGTGCTGTGCCAGTTCTCTGATCCCGTTCTCTGCACGATGGCATCGCTGAGCCCCAGGCCATTCAGGGAAGGTAAATCTGCCCCAAAATCCACCTGGGCCGAGCAGAACTGGAGGTGCAGAATTGAAATCCCATTCTGCAGGTCAGAAATTCTCCTTGAGTTACCCCTGCCAGCTCCAGAGAGCTCCAGAGTTTCCATAATGGTGTTTCCCTAAAAACTTCCTGGGCAGTGAATCCCAAATTTCCCCAAATGGGCCGAGCCATGAGTTCATTTCTCAAATTGTGGGAGAGCAGCTCCATCCCTTTCACCAGGCAGCACCCAACAGAGCAGGAGGGCACAGTCTCAAGCTGCATCAAGGGAAAATTAGGCTGGATATCAGGAAAAAGTTTTTACAGAAAGAATGATCAAGTGCTGGAATTGTCTGCCCGGGGAGGTGGTGGAGTGCCCACCCCTGGATGTGTTTAAATGAACTCTGGATGTGGCACTGGTTTATTTGAGGTGCTGGGGCTGGGTGGGACTCGATCATCTTCATCTCCCAACCCTGTGATTGTGTGAATTCTTTGAATTCTGTGAATTCTGTGATTATTTGAATTCTTTGAGTTCTGTCATTCTGTAAATTCTGTCGTTCTTTGAATTCTGTCATTCTGTGAATTCGGTCATTGTGTGATTCTTTGATTCTGTGAATTCTGTCATTCTGTCATTCTTTGATTCTGTAAATTCTGTCATCCTGTGAATTCTTTGATTCTGTGAATTCTGTCATCCTGTGAATTCTGTCATTATGTCATTCTTTGATTCTGTAAATTCTGTCATTCTGTGAATTCTTTGAATTCTGTGATTCTGTGAATTCTATCGTTCTGTCATTCTGTGAATTCTGTCATTCTGTGAATTCTGTCATTCTGTCATTCTGTGAATTCTGTCATTCTGTGAATTCTGTCGTTCTGCCATTCTGTGAATTCTGCCATTCTGTGAATTCTGTCATTCTGTCATTCTGTGAATTCTGTCATTCTGTGAATTCTGTCATTCTGTGATCTCCTCCTGAGCCCCTGGCTGGAAGGGGAAGGTGCTGGAGCCCTTGTCACAGATGCCCAGCTGTGATTCAGGTGGGTTCTGTTGGCAGCTGCCAAAGGGGATCCCTCATCCTCAGCCTGGCTTTGGTGCTTCTTGCGCTGCTGGTTGTGATGCCAGCCACAGCCATCCCTGGAGCTGGAGCTCAGGGCACCTTTCTGAACCCTGTGCTCAAAAAATTTCACTCCTTCAACCCCTCATCTGTGCCCTGCCCCTGGAAAATCAGAGCTCAGGGTGGGAGCACTCCCAGCTCTGGGCAGGGGCATCTCCCACTTCTCCTGCTTTGATGTTTTGCCCAGTGAGAACTGGGACAATAATTTCAAGCCAGTGGCAAATTAAATTAATTCTTTTGAAAGTGCCGCACGCTTTCAAGTTAGAAATGAGCTGAGCAGTCCAATTTATGGAGTGGTGGGGTCTCGCTTTTACAAATCTGCCTGAAAATTTAATTGGAAAAGTTGGGGGTTTTTTTTTGTTTTTTTTTTTGTACTTCATGTATGCCCAAGCACAAATTGCACTTTTCGCTCAGAGGAAGAAAGGTAATTACAGACAGACTTGGTAAAATCCAGTTGCAGTCGTGTGGGTGTTGTAAACAAACACTGCATTTTCACAGGCCGTAAAAATTCAAATAAAACCAGAGGTTGCTTTTGTGGAATTGCATTTCAGAGCCCTGGTTGGGGGTGTGCAGTTATTAAATCAGAATTAGTGCCGCTGTTCTGGGGGGTGTAAACCCCTTCTTGTGCAGGGCACAGCCCCAAGCTTGGCTTTGTGTTCTGCCAACCTCTTTGTCCAAAGGAACAAAGGAAAACCATAATATTTGATTTGTGTTGGGCTGCAGTGAGGCCAAGGCTGGGCTGAACACAAACCAGGTTCTGCCCCCTCGAAAACCAATGGCAAAACCATTTATTCTGTGGTCGCGTCGGAACAATTTCGTGGGGTCAGGGTGATTATTTTAAATGTTTTAATGTATTTTTTTGGGGAGAATACTGATCCCAAAGAGGCAGAACAAAGCTGCGGGGCTTGGAGGAGCAATAACATCAGCACCTTTAGCCCTGGCAGGGATCACCAGACCTGGAACTCTCTGCTGCTTTAAAAACTTTGTTTTGATGCTTAAGCTAAGTTTCGTTGTTTGTTGTCCCTTGTCATGTTTGGACACTGCTGGGGAGGTGCTGCTCTCACTGGGATGCACTGGGAACAAGAACTGGGTCTCTCCCCCAGACCACAGCCTGGAGAATTGCAGGATTAGGGAATATCAGATTGGAGGAGACCTCAAGGATCCTCTGGGCCAACCTTCTCTGGCAAAAGCTTGAAGGGCAGCATGAGCAGATGCATCAAACCTGATAAAATTCACAGAAGAGTGAAGAGAGGCCACGCTGTTTTCCCAGCTGTGTCTCTGCAAAGGGGAACATTTCCTGGTGTTCCGAGGGGACTGGAATTGCAGGTCTGGCTATTTTGGTTTTTTGTTTTTGTTTTGTTTTTTGTTGTGTTGTTTTGTTTTTTTTTTCCCTGAGATCACAGCCTAGATCTGCTTGGGTGCTGTAAATTCAGGAGCAGGTTGGCTCCTCCAGTGGCAGCACTGATTTATTTCTCTTTTATTTTCTCTCTCTGGCTCACAGCACTGCCTCTTGCTCCAGACAGGAGCTGAGACAGCTCATGTAGATTAATTCCTTATCTGAGCTTAAAACCCCCAAGGGCCCTTCAGAGTGAAAATAATAAAGGGAATGGAGAGGCCAGTGAAGAAAATGACACAGCAAAAGGTCTGTGTGTGTGTTCCTTGGGTGGAAAATGAACCAGAGTGTCTGTGAGGGTCAGAGCATGGGAGCAGCTGAAGTTTGGCTCCGTCCACCCTGAGCACATTCAGAGACAAAACAATTTGTGCTGGGGTGAAATTAATGCTGGTGCCCAAATCTGGGTGTTCAGGGTGTATCAGTGTCCTGTGTGTGGTTAGGTGCACTCTGAGAACTGAACATTGCTTATTTTTACACAGATACTGTGGTGTAAACACTTTGCAACAAATATTTGAGGGTAAGGTGACTGGTGGGGATTCTGCAGACATGAAAATATGGATGTTATCTCTTTTTTTTTTTTTTTTTCCCTTGCAATCAGGATATCTCGTGCTTCAGCTGTCCTGAGTCGTCTCAGTCTGCCTGATTTGGATCTGAGAAGCTCTAATTAAAATCCAGGGACTCATTTGTCCCTGCCCCAGAGCTCTGTTGTGGAGCTGCCTGTGGGTTTGGGGGTGTTTAAAGCCATGAGAGACCATGGGATCATCCCATGGGAGTCCTTGTGTGACCTTGGGAAAAGCTCCCCATTCCCATGGGCTGGGCTGGGAGCTTGTTTTTCCTGAAGCAGTCCAGGCTTTAGGAGATTAAACCATGGAGCCCAGGGTCTGATCCAGCCCCTGATGGGGAGTGAGACAGGATTAGCCCAGAGATGATGAGGGCATGGCTGAGACCTTTCCCTGCTCCCAGGTCTGGGAATTTGTTTCACTCTTTGGGCAGAATCTGCAGAACCTGGCGTTATTTCCCTGTCCCACTCCAAGATAATCCATTATTCAGAGGAAACCGGGGAAAGCTTTCAGACTTTGATCAAGTGTGCATCAATTCCTCGTCCTTGGGAGGTGAGCAGGGGTTAAAACCAAACCTCATTTGGGTTTGGTTTCTGGGACAGTCTGAGGTTGGAAGTGCTGGAAACTCTGGAGGGCTGTGGCTCTTCCTGCTTTCTTCCACAAAGAAAGGAGTGAAAAACGTAAAACCCAGCAGTTCCAGCATCCAAATTTGCGAAGTCACGTCCCACCCTCCTGCAGAGGCAGATGATGTCATTTCTCAGTTGATTTAATGCTCGTTTTTGAGATGAGCCCGTGTAAAAATGGTGAGTGTGCTCATTGTGTGAGGTCAGCCTGCAGCAGAGTGCACAAGGTGCTGGAATTCATCAAACCCCAGAATTCCAGGGAGTTCGGGGTTGGAAGGGACCTTAAAGATCCTCTCATTGCCTGGGCAGGGATGATCCTCAGAGGCTGGACTCTGCTGGCTAATGAAGGCTGTTAATGAAGGCATTTCCAGCTGGATAATCCCCTTTAAGTCTGGGTTACTGACACCCCAAACGCTCAGCACTCACTCAAAACTCTTGGAATTGATCTGAATGGCAGCAACCACCATCCAGGAGTGGGAATTTTGCATAATAGTGACTAAAAGTCTGTGTTTCCCAGTTTTCAGCCATTAATTTTTATTTTTATTTTTTTTTATTATTTAAGCAGAAGTAGCCTGACATGTAAATCTTAATTATACCCTCCTCAGTTTGCCAGACACAAATTCCTGGGAAGTTACCAGAATGTTTTTTTGCTCCAAACATAAAAAAAAAAAAAAAACACCCACAAAGAAAAAAACAAAAAAAAAAACCCTTTATTCTTCTGAAGAATTAATTCCTTGGGCAGTTCCTTGTTTTTTAAATAAAGCCACTGTTTTTTTGGCTGGATCTTGGCACTGGAGACCATGGCAGAAAGGCCATTGCTGATGCTGCAGCAGCAATCAGCTCACTCTGGCTCTGTGCAGTGGGGCTTGGCCGTGGGGCTGAGGGCTGGAACGAGCTGGAGCCAGGTTCCTGCAGAGCCTCAATGGGGTCTTTGTCCTGGGGAGCAGCCCCAGCCTCTGCTGCCAGCTGCAGGACGTGGCATTTGGATGGGGTTGGCGTGTCCTTGGGGTGGCTGGGGCAGGGGGGGTTCACAGCCGGCTCAGGAGATCGTGGGTCCTGCAGGGGCTCTGGTTTCCAGGCCGAAAATGCACATTTCAGTAATGGAGGGAAGGATTCCGCTTCCTTGGATTTGATTTGGTTTGATTTGATTTGATTTGATTTGATTTGATTTGCACGGGAGCTGTGTGTGGCAGTTCCTGCTTCCTTCTCTCTTCATTTAGAGGCCTTTTAGCTCAGCTTGGCCTTTAGGGCGGTCTTGGAAAGGAGTTAATCTGTGGGGAAAATGGGTCCAGGAATGAACAGAAATGGAATCGTGGTAGGGTTGGGTTGGAAGGGACTTAACAGCTCGTCCCATCCCACCCCTGCCATGGCAGGGACCCTTGCCCTATCCCAGGCTGCTCCAGCCTGGCCTTGGACACTTCCAGGGATCCAGGGGCAGCCAGAAATTCTCAGGGAATTCCAGACCACCCTCCCAGGGAGGAATTCCTTCCCAGTATCCCACCCGAGCCTCCCCTCGGTCACTTGGGAGCCATTCCCCTGAAAGTTCCACATCTGTCCCTGGTTCCACTGAAGCCCAGCTCAGGCTCCACCAGCTGCTCACAAACTGAGGCTTCTCCCTGGGCTCCTGCACAAAGTGGAGCTTTTTTCAAGTGTACTTTGGTGGTTTTTTTTGTTTTTTTTTTTTTAATTTGCAGTAGAATTGTACTCCTTGTTTTGCGCCGCAGGCGCGGCACCGAGGCCGTGGTGCGCGAGTGGCTCCGTGGCTCAGGATTAGGGTTAGGATTAACAAACCCTGACCCGGGCTGGGGCACTGGGGCAGGGACAGAGCCAGACCTGCTCCCTGAGCCCAGGCTGGGCCAGGTTTCCTCTGCAGCCCCCGTTTGTGGGGTGACTTGGGAGCAGAGCATCCCCTGAGGTGTGCAGTGCCTTCAGAGTTCCTCCTCCAGCCCCTCTGAGGAGTCACCCTCTGCCCTGGAGCACAGAAACTGCTGCTTATCTTCACCTTCACCTGGCCCCGGCTGTGCCATAAAATGAGCTGTTCGTGGAATTATCTGCTGCCCTTTCCAATCCTCGTGGATTCCATAGGCTGGGAAACAAATTCCTCACCTTTTAACCAAACTGGAGCACTAAACCAAGCACATTGCCTCCAGTCGTGCTGGAAGAAATGATCATTAAACAAAGCCAGGCTCGTGTTCTCCACCTCTGCCTCTTTATTTGGATTAAATTTCCTCAATTTCAACGCTGCTTTTCATCGTGGGATGATAAAAGGAGCAGGATCAGCACTCTGAAGTGAATTTCAAAGGACAAAATGCTCGGAGCAAAAAGCCTTAACTTCAGATATTGCTGCAAATTTGAATACAAAAGTCTCCGTATTATTTTTCCTTCTTCCTTTCTTGCTGCTCTGTCAGGGCTGAAGTGAAGGGGTTTTATTTTTCCATGCCATGGCCATGTTTGCAATCTGAAGTTTCCTTTTGCTTTCAAGTTGGTGAGAGGTCACGGAGGGGCTCAGCAGCACAGGTCCCTGCAGATGGGCCGGGCTGGGGACAGCTCTGGCTTCCAGCAGCAGGAAACATCACTGGCAACCAGCAAAGCTCCCAGGGAAAATATTCCAGCAATTTGTCTTTGATAAATCTTGTACATAACCACGAGGGGAGGAGGTTTCAGACAGTGACCCTCTGTTCTGGCTTTGTTCAGTCTGGCAAGGCTAGGAATGATAAAATGGAACTTTTTTTAAAAATTTATTTTATTTTTTTTTAATTTTTTTTTTTTTTTTTTTGGTGAAGTGGGAGTTCCTCCAGGTTGTGAATGCTGCGTGTTGGGATGTGAAACCTGCCTGGTGGAGCAGGGAAGGGGAGTTCAGGGTTCAGTTCTGTCTTGTGGCTGCTGTGATCTTCAGGGAGGGGAAGGGGAAGGCTGGGTGCTCCCTGCTGCTCTTTGGGCTGAATTAACTCTGTGTTCCCAGCAGAACGGCTCGGCCTGTGTCCACCCACCTTTCACTGGGCAGCAATTTATGGGAAAAATGCAGCCTGGTATTTGTATAATGAGTGATTGTCCCAGGGGGAAAAAAAAAAAAAACAACAAAAAAACCCACAACAACAAAAATACCAAACCAGGAATGTGGGAATTGTGTGTGTGGGAATCCCTGGGTGTGACAGCCCTGCAGCACCACAGCAACCTGAGGGAATCTGGGGATGCTCCAGGGCTGGAGCCCCTCTGCAGGGCTGGGAGAGCTGGGAGTGTTCCCCTGGAGAAGGGAAGGGAAGGGAAGGGAAGGGAAGGGAAGGGAAGGGAAGGGAAGGGAAGGGAAGGGAAGGGAAGGGAAGTTTTGGGAAGGGAAGGGAAGGGAAGGGAAGGGAAGGGAAGGGAAGGGAAGGGAAGGGAAGGGAAGGGAAGGGAAGGGAAGGGAAGGGAAGGGAAGGGAAGGGAAGTTTTGGGAAGGGAAGGGAAGGGAAGGGAAGGGAAGGGAAGGGAAGGGAAGGGAAGGGAAGGGAAGGGAAGGGAAGGGAAGGGAAGGGAAGGGAAGGGAAGGGAAGGGAAGGGAAGGGAAGGGAAGGGAAGGGAAGGGAAGGGAAGGGAAGGGAAGGGAAGGGAAGGGAAGGATCCAGGGAGAGCTCAGAGCTCCTTGCAGGGCCTGAAGGGGCTCCAGGAGAGCTGGGGAGGGACTGGGGACAAGGGATGGAGGGACAGGACACAGGGAATGGCTTCACATGGGAGCAGGGGAAGGTTGGATGGGATGGTGGGAAGGGATTCCTGGCTGGGATGGAATTCCCAGAGGAGCTGGGGCTGCTCCTGGATCCCTGGAATGTCCCAGGCCAGGCTGGGATAACCTGGGACAGTGGGAGGTGTCCCTGCCATGGCAGGGGTTCCACTGATGGGATTTAAATCCCAAACCATTCCACACTTCACATCCACGGTCAAGCTTTGGCCGTGAACGTTACCCAGATTTTTTTCTGTTAGAATGTGAGTGGAATTTTTACTTCTGGGTCAATTCTGGGGTTTTTCAGGTGTCTGAGCTGCACACCCAGCTCACCAGTCAGATTTAAAATCCTGATTCACAGCCCCGTTGTGAGAAAAAAGTGGGTGCAGAAGCAGCTCAGAGGAGCAGAAATGCAGTAAAATTGTGGAAATGCTGGATCCAGTGCACTGTGTGTGTCTGTGACAAAAACTGGAACCCCTGGGAGCACACCCTGCCCTGCAGCACAGGAAGATGTCCCTGCTTGGGATCAGGGATCCTGCAGGGATCCACATCCCCAGCCTGCTCCTGCTGGGATATTTTCAGCTGTAATTTTGTGAAGAAAACTCCAATCTGGGAGAGAATTTCCGGTGGTGGAAGCTCCAGGCTGTGCTGGAGCCGAGCCAGGAGCCAGAGCACCTCATCCCAACTGGAATGGGAGGCATTTCATGGGAATTTCCTGGCAGAAGAGCTCTGATTTTTATTTATTTATTTCATTTCCAGTCCAGAGCTCCTCAAACATAAACCTTGGGAAGTCTCAAGAGTTCTCCTCTGAAAATGTTTGGGTGATTTCTTTTTTGCTTTCTTAAAAACCAGATGTGGTTATTCTTCAATGGATTTGCTCAGGGATGAATAAATGTGGGAATTTTGTGTCTGGGGATATTTCATTGCTGCATTTAGGATGTGATCTGTTTTTAAATGAGTATTTCAGATAAATCAGGTGGTCTGGGTTTGGTCTGCTCTGACTTAGCAGATCAGTTATTTGAACCACAGCAAAGCATTTCACTGATTTTATGTCTTTTTTACTCGGTTTGAAAGCAAATTCAGTTTAAACTTTGTCATCTGGTCCCAGGGAGGGTTCTGCTCTACCCAGGGAAAAGCACTCCAGGGTTGTGGGCTCCTGCACTTAATCCCATTCCCCCTGGAAATCCCATAAGCATCCAGCTTAATTTTATCTTAGGGAGGGATTAAACTTGCACAGAACCCCAAATTTTGGTGCTAAAATTGGTTCTTGGCTGGGCAGGGCCTTTAGCAGCAAATTGGGTGATTTGGTTTGGAGATGAGCGTGGTTTAGTCTGGAGTAGGGGTGGGTTTGTTACAGCATCCCATTTCTGCTGTTTGCTGGTGCCCGAGTTACCCCTGCAAGCACAGACTAATGAAAAGATAATTCTGGAATTCAGGTGCCTGGTGAGCTCTCCGGGCAGGTTTTTGGCAGAGTGGGAACGTGCAGCTCCTCCAGAAGGTGTCATAGGTTTGTCCGGAAAGAAAAAAACCCACCTTTGCTGTCTGCCAACAATATTTATTCATCATAAAATACATTAAAAAGAAATAAAATAAAATAAATACATTATAAATTATAAAATAAATACATTATAATACATAAAATAAATACATTATATCCTTTCCCATGATGATTAATCACTTTATTCCTTTTCCCAAATCCTCCCCTGCCTTTGGAGACCCCATTCCTAAACCTAATTCCCTCATTTTTTTTTTTCTTTTTTTTTTTTCCCCTTTTTCTCCCCATTTTTCAGCCATCTACAACTATGAGGCCACGCAGGACGTGGAGCTGTCCCTGCAGGTGGGGGACACCGTTCACATCCTGGAGATGTACGAAGGTAGGTGCAGCTCACAGGGGGTTTGAAAGGAAAAATAGCAACAAATCAAGGTTGTTTTTCAAATTTTAGCTCTGCATTTTCGACCTCTCTTCCGACCCAAAGCACAGATTTGCTGTGTAGTGGTTGCTGTAGCCCCTTGATTTTTTAAAAATATTAAAAACGATTATTTTTAAAATGTTAGAAGTGGTAAATGCGGAGGGTTTCTCATCTCTGTGCTGTTCCAGGCAGTTTATCCAGGTAAGGTTTCACCAATATCTCAAGGCAGCACTGAAAGAGAAAGAAACCTTTAATTCTGGCTTTAATTTTAAACCTTTAATTGCTGTTTTTACCCCACACCTCTTTGGGCCAGGCCAGGCACTGTGCTCATGGGATGAGCTGACCCTGCTGGAAAATAAGAATAATAATTTATAAATGCCCCTAGCTTTTAACCTGAGTTAGTTTTTGATCTGTGGATGACAGAAAATGAGAGGGAAGGCCTGATTAGTTCGTAATTAATGTTTTGAGTTGTAATATCACAAACTGGCATTAAATGTTTAAAATGCTCCAGTCATGGAACTTCCATGACCTTTTTAGGCTGCTTCTCCCAGTCCTTTTTTTTCATTTCATTTCATTTTTCATAATACCTTAATGTAAACCACAAAGAAAACAAAATTCTTCTTTTCAAGATCAAAATGACACTTGAGTGTTTCAAATCTCCCTACCAAATGTGACTCTTTGACAAAGATTTCAATATTAAGACTGGAAAAAAGCCATTTAATGACTTCAAGGAATGCTCTGGTCACTGCTTCCCTCTCCAAAACTTAAAAGGTAAAATATAAATCCAATTATTTTCACAAGCAGCATTGATTTGAAGGAAGATTTCGTGCCTGGGAAGAGGGAGCTGCTTCTTCAGCATTTTGTTTTTGGCCCTTTGTTCCCTTTCCATCCTCTGGACCTGGGAGTAGCTCCCAGTCCTGGCAGATTTGTGTTTTGGGGGGAGAGGAGGAAAAGGGAAATATCCCCGTGGAAATCACTGATTTATGACCTGGCTCTGCAGGATGACACAGGGAAGAGAGGAGAAAACTCCCTGGGGAAGAGGAGGCATCTTGTGCTTCCCAAAATTTGGGGGGGATTTACTTATTTCTCCCTATTTTTAATTTTTTTAAATCATTGTTTAGTATTTCTAATTCCTGTTTCTTGTATCCAGCTGGAGAGAGATACAGATAGGGAATGAGTACGTAAATGGCATCTTTACTTATTTATTTTTAAATTATTTTTTATTATTTTGGCCTGAAATGTGGCAGTTTGAAGCTGTGTCAGGAGAAAATTGCCTGTGAATAATTTGGGAAAGACGTGAATGTTTTAATGTGTGAAGTTCTCATGTGCTGAGCAGTCAGTGGGGGAACAGAAATCTGTGGCTGAGGCACCTCGGAATTCCTGCAGGGCAATTTAAAAAAAAAAAAAAAAAATTAAAAATGTCTTTTCCCAGAAGGAGCAGCCAGAAATGCAGCCCAGGCAGTTGTGAGTGTGCAGGAGGAGAGGCAGGGATGGGGACTCTGCTGTGGCTCTGCTCGAATTTCCCATAAATTCACCTCAAACCCTCCCAGTTCTGATATTCTGCCTGCCTGGGACGAGCTTCTGGTGTCTTCACAAATCTCTTCTTTTTTTGGGGGGGGGATATCAGCTCTCAGAGTGTTCCCAGCTCTCTGTGGGTCTGTTTTTGAGGATAAATGTTCCCCCCCAAGAGGATTTTTCTGCTCCTTTTCGTGCTCATGCTGACACAAACGGGTTTTGTTCTCTAATCGCTGCTCTTATCTGGACACCAAAGGCTCCACTTAGGAAAAGTTTCCATTGAACCAGGGCAGGGCTCTGTGGCAGGAAAGGCTGGAGATGCCCTCTGGAGTCATTTTTTGGGGATGGGAGACCAATTTTTGGGGCTGGGGACCATGGAGACTATGAAGTCATTTTTTGGGGGTTGGGACATGGTTTGTGGAGTAATCTCTTTGGGCTGCAGATGCCTTGTGGAGTCATTTTTTGGGGTTGGGAGACCAATTTTTGGGGCTGTAGAATAGAAATTAGAAATATATTTAGAAATGGAGATATAATTATATTTCTATTTAGAATAGAAATACAGAAATTTAGAATTTAGAAATGTAATTACATTTCTATTTAGAATAGAAATATAATTTCTAGAATAGAAAACAGAAATTACAGTAGAATTTCTAGAATAGAAAACCCTTTATAGAATAAAGAAATTTGGGTGTGCTTTGGGGCAGCTCTGGGCTGCACAATCCTCTCCTGAGGTGACTCCCAAATCCTCAGGGAAGTCCCTGCAGTCAGGTGCTGCTCCTGTGCTGCCTCACAGTGCCAAGAAACTTCTCAAAATTGCAAAATCCCTGCTCACTTGTGCCTGCCACTGCTCTGCAGAGGCAGAGTGGAGAGCAAAAGCTGGAATCACAAAATATTCTGAGTGGAAGGCACCCACAGGGATCGTCCAGTCCAAGCCCTGGCCCTGCACAGACACCCCAAAATCCCACCCAGGTGGGGAGTGAGGGTCTCTGAACACGTTTTGCCTCTTGTTTTCCAAACCCCAGGTAGGCTGATGCACTTGGGGTGGATGGTGAGTGCACCTGAGAAGATTTGGGGGTGAAAACACGGGGGGAGGGAGGGAGGGTGATGATAACACAGGGGGTGATGATAAAACAGGGGGATAAAATAGGGGGGATAAAATAGGGGGTGATGATAACACAGGGGGTGATGATAACACAGGGGTGATAATAAAACGGGGATAAAATAGGGGGTGATGATAACAGGGTTAACACAGGGGGGATAAAATAGGGGGGATAAAACAGGGGATGATGATAACATGGGGGATAACAGAGGGGATAAAACAGGGAGAGAACACAGGGGGGATAAAACGGGATGATGATAACATGGGGGGATAATGGGGGATAGCACGGGGGATAAAACAAGGGATAACAGGATAAAACAGGGATAGCACAGGGGGTGATGATAAGGGGAATAACGGGGGATAGCACAGGGGAATAACAGGATAACATGGGGATAAAACAGGGGGGATAACACGGGATAACACGGGGGGTGATGATAACACGGGGTGATGATAACACAGGGGAATAACGGGATAATTTGGGGATAAAACGGGGGATAACACGGGATAACACGGGGTGATGATAACACGGGGTGATGATAACACGGGGTGATGATAACACGGGGGAATAACGGGATAATTTGGGGATAAAACAGGGGGGATAACACGGGATAATACGGGGGGTGATGATAACACGGGGTGATGATAACATGGGGGGGGTAATTGATTCATTTTTCGGACCTGCAGCTCCCCCTGCCAGGGATTCATCAGGGGATGGCATCCCTGGAAATTCAGCTCCAACATGGACAAAAGGACACAGGGAAGGATGTGAGAGGGAAACCACAGGCTGAGCTGTGTGAACTGAACTGAAGGGTCCAAACATTTCCAGTATAGCTGATGTCCATGGAGTCATGGAATGGTTTGGGTTGGAAGGGACATCAGAGTGATCCTGTCCCACCCCTGCCATGGACAGGGACACCTCCCACTGTCCCAGAGTGCTCCAACCTGGCCTTGGGCACTTCAGGGATGGAAACACTTCCAGGGATGGAAACACTTCCAGGGATGCTTCTCTGTGCCAGTAACAATCTGTGCAGGACACCTGAGAGCTCTCAGATCTCTTTTCTGGGATCCCTTTTAAACAAATACAGGCTTCTTAGTTCAGGTCCCACACTGCAGAGCAAGGTTTTATTTCCCCCTCCTCTGTGCCTGCAGCAGGGCACGAGCTCTTTGTACAAGATTTCTCCTTGCCCTGATAAGAAGACACGCAGCGCAAGCTCCTCCTGCCTGCCAAGGATCTGCAGAATTCCCAGAAAAGAAGGGAAACTCGCTGCCTCCAGGGTTTGGGAGTCTGTCCTTGAGCAGGGAGGACACTTTGCTGTTGAGGGGAATCTCTCCTAATCTGCAGGATTGATTCATTATTATTGTTAATTGTAGTATTTCAGAGGAGCTGTGGGAAGAGCCGGGCTGTGGGTGGAAGGAATGCGTGCTCACATACCGTGACCCCTGGCAGGTTCTGCTCCTGCTGAAAAGAAGTTTATCTTGAATTTGTTCCTGGTTTCGGTCACCCCTGTGGAGGGTGAAGCAATGCCCTGGGTGCTGTGGGACAGGGCAGGGCCCTGCAGGAGGAGGAACAGGCACCTTGTGGTCCCACATGGGACCTGGCCTTGCATCACCAGGAAATACTTTTTATCATCATTGGAGCGTCGTCCTTAGATTTCCCTGTTCTGTTCTGCATAAAATCCACTTAATGAAAGGTAGAATTGAGGACTCGATCCATTAAAAAAACCCCAACCAAACAACGTCTCCAAATTTTTTGGCCATTTCTTTGCAAATCTGCTTATTTTTTTTATTTTCACTCAGATTTCAGTCTGGGTGTTGGAGCAGCTGAAATTTCCCATGTCCTCATCAACTGCCAAACCCTTCTCCGTTTTTAGCCCATCTTGAAAGGTCTCTCATTCCTCTGAAGACTGAAGCAGATTTTGGAGTATTTTTTAAAGAAGAAATCATGTAATTAATTGACCACTACCCAGAGATTGATGTTCCTGTTGAAGGATGGATAAAGTTATTGAAAGTGGGAGCAGAATTCCTACAGAAGCTGCACGAGGTGCTTGCAGAAACAGCTTTGCACAGTCAGGCCCAATCTGCTTTTATGCAATGATTACAAAATATTTTACAGGAATTGGGGGGGGAAGGCCCTGAGGCCCTCTGAAAAAGGAGGAAGTTGTGCTGTCCAAAGGGATCCAAATCCCTCCTGCTGAATTCCATGAGCTCTGCCTCCCACCCTGAGTAATTTGTGCTTTCCCCTTCAATTAATGACAACTTAGATTAAAATAGAACCTAAATCTTCTCATCCTTAATCCAGGACCTCATCCATGGCTCCATGAGCAATGGATAATCTTGTTTTCCTCCTGTGGATAGAAATGGAATTTCTAATTTCCTCTGAACTTCCTAATGGGATATTGGAGTTTTTGAGGTGGAGGTGCCTCCCCATTGCTGGAGAAATGCATTTCAGAAAATAAATAAATGGAAATACAACCACATGCACATAAAAATTCTCAATAAAACATGAATTAAGCCATTCTGAGCTCTAATTTAGGGTTGGGGAGTGTCAGATCCATGGTTCTTTATGGAATTTTCTTTGATAGGAATATGGGGGGTGCAACAATAAAACCAACACCAAAAAAAAAAAATTAAAAACAAACCCAAAGAAACAACTCTCCCCTCCTCTCTTCTTTGCCTGATTACTCCCTTAAACCCCTTTGCCTTGCTGCTGCCACTCAGCTGGATTTAATCTCCTTGGATGGGCTTTAATGTCCCTCCAAAAAACCCCTTCCATGGAAATCCTGGTTAAACCCCAGGTGCCAAGAGAAGAAGAAAAAATCTTCTCTCAGAGACCTTTGCTCCTTGCTTCTATCCTGCAGTTTTTAGATCTTACCAAGGCAAGATTGAAAAACCAGGATTTGTGCCAGGGCACAGCTCAGCCCCCACAAACAGAGATGTCTTCCCAGCAGCAGATCCCAAATGAGAAGATCAAGGAATTGGTGTTTGTAGAAAGGTGGTGAGAATTACCATTTGTGTTTAATTGCTGCCAGCAGGAAATAATTAAATGGAAATACCTGTGTTTGCTTTGCCAGGCTGGTACCGAGGATACACACTCCGAAATAAATGCAAGAAGGTACGGCCTCACTTTGGGGTGATTCCCATTTTCATTTCACACCTTGCCAGACCCCATCTGGTGCTGAAAAATCCTGAATTTCTTGTCTTGACTCCTGGCCACGGTGTCCTGTCCTCAGTGACAGAAATCAATGACCTTGAGGTAAAAGTTCAGAGCCCTGTGTTGGGAATTCCTGCACTGGAAGTGTGAGGAATGCAGTTGGAAATCCAAAATTACCTGTTCCTGTCTCCACACATGAGTTTATTGCTTTATTACTGTGCTCTGGGATCCGTGCACACCCAGCATTAGTTCCCTTTAATGGGGATATCAGAGTTTTGTCTGGAAAACATTCCAGAAATTACACATCCCTGGCTCTCAGCCAAGCTGCTGGAGCTTGGGCTGGAAGCTGCCTGGAAATCCGGGTTCCCCCCAGGAATTCTGGCACCTCTCCTGTAGCAAAATCCCTTCCCCCCCGCCCAGCCTCTGGTTTTAAGGGTAAAAAAAGAGAGAAAAAGGAACAGAAAAGGATTCCAGCATTTCCAGAAGGTTTCTCTGTAACAACAGAAATTTGGGGATTTCTGCAGATGCTGGTGGGGGGAGCAGAGGGTATCCTGCCAGAGGACTCCAGGAGTTTCTCATGGCAATAAGTGATAATTTTCAGGAATTTCCAGCATTTCCTGCGGGAAGATGAGGGTCATTAGAGTAAAACAAGCAATCAGCTTCTCTGAGTTGTTAATATGGAACCTGCTGCTCCTCCCTGTCCTTTTTTTCCTGGCAGGCTGAGACATTTCTTACTCCTTTCCCCTGATTTTTATTAAATGTCTTCTTGTCACATCCTATCCCACAGTAGGATTGATTTATTGTATTTTTCTCTTTATTTTTAGGGCATTTTCCCAGAAACTTACATCCATTTAAAAGAGGCCATCGTGAAGGACCGGGGGTAGGTTGGAACTTCTTTGCCATCAAAAAAAAAAAAAAACATCCAAAACCCCAGAGAATTTAATTGCATTTAAACCCAAAAAGACCCAGTTTAAGTAGCCACAAACCCAGGTTGTACCTCCTGTGCTGGGCCAGCACGGCATAATTCCATTTTTCAGAGCACTGACGGAGCAGAGCAGGGACAGCAGGAGATGATTTACAGAATTAAGGAAGCTCTGCTGGACCAGTCAGCGTTGGGGAGGGTCAGTCCAGCTCCTCTGGGAATTCCTACAAGTCATAACAGAGTCCTGCTGGCAGCCAAGGGCCCAGCAGGAGCACGGATTCCTTCCTGTCTTGGAAAACACTGGAGGAAATGACTCCTCCTTGGATTCCTCGAGCTGGGGCTGTGCTTGTTAAGTGAGAGCAAAACAGCGGCTGCAAAGGAAGGAACTTTATAAAACACTTAAAAAAAAATACCAAAAAACCCTCTTATTTTCAAATAATTGTTGCCATTGCGAGTGGGGATTCTTCCAAACTTAATTTCTGTCCCTTTATCCTGGGTTTGGGATGGATCCACTGGGAATTAGAGGAGTGAAAGGAGCTTGAGGCATTTTGCATTAAAAATGGGTGATGAACGTGGATGTGTGTGCTGAGAGCAGCTTAGGGGTCTTGACATCACGTGTGAAGATCAGCTCCTCTGGAATTCCCATTTATATGTTTGTCAAAAAGAGGGTGTTTTCCATGAAGTTTTAACGCTGAGTGTGGAACCTTTGTGCGATTTTCCCCTGTGTGTCTCCAGGCAGCACGAGACAGTGATTCCCAGCGAGCTGCCCCTTGGGCAGGAGCTGACGTGCACGCTGCGGGAGTGGGCAGTGATCTGGCACAAGCTGTTCGTGGTGAGTTGTCCCCAGGGGCTGCCAGTGTCCCCGCTTTGTGACAAACCCAGGGTCTGACCCAGCTGAGCTCAGCTGAGCCTGGCTCTGTGCAGGGAGCTCTGTGTGCTGCAGAGGTGGGGCTTGGGGGGCTCAGAGTGTTCTGCTGTCACGGGGGGGGTGGGACAGAGTGGCAGGGTTCCCTGGGTGACACTGCCTGGGTGACACTTCCTGGGTGACACTGCCCTGGTGACAATGCCTGGGTGACACTGCCATGGGTGACAATGCCTGGGTGACACTGCCCTGGTGACACTGCCATGGGTGACAATGCCTGGGTGACACAGCCCTGGTGACAATGCCTGGGTGACACAGCCTGGGTGACACTGCCTGGGTGACACTGCCATGGGTGACACTGCCATGGGTGACACAGCCTGGGTGACAATGCCTGGGTGACACTGCCATGGGTGACACAGCCTGGGTGACAATGCCTGGGTGACACTGCCCTGGGTGACACTGCCATGGGTGACACAGCCTGGGTGACAATGCCTGGGTGACACTGCCCTGGGTGACACTGCCATGGGTGACACAGCCTGGGTGACACAGCGTGGGTGACACTGCCTGGGTGACACTGCCATGGGTGACACAGCCTGGGTGACAATGCCTGGGTGACACTGCCCTGGGTGACACTGCCATGGGTGACACAGCCTGGGTGACACTGCCCTGGTGACAATGCCTGGGTGACACAGCCTGGGTGACAGCCCTGGGTGACACTGCCTGGGTGACATAGCTCTGGGTGACACTGCCATGGGTGACACAGCTCTGGGTGACACTGCCTGGGTAACACAGCCCTGATGACAGCCCTGGGTGACACAGCCCTGGTGACAATGCCTGGGTGACACTGGCATGGGTGACACTGCCCTGGGTGACAGTGCCTTGGGTGACACAGCCTGGGTGACAGCCCTGGGTGACACAGCTCTGGGTAACACAGCCCTGGGTGACACTGCTATGGGTGACACAGCCTGAGTGACAGAGCCCTGGGTGACACAGCCTGGGTGACACTGCCATGGGTGACAGTGCCTTGGGTGACACAGCCTGGGTGACACTGCCCTGGGTGACACTGCCCTGGTGACAATGCCTGGGTGACACAGCCTGGGTGACACAGCCTGGGTGACACTGCCTGGGTGACACTGCCATGGGTGACACAGCCTGGGTGACAATGCCTGGGTGACACTGCCCTGGGTGACACTGCCATGGGTGACACAGCCTGGGTGACACTGCCCTGGTGACAATGCCTGGGTGACACAGCCTGGGTGACAGCCCTGGGTGACACAGCCCTGGTGACAATGCCTGGGTGACACAGCCTGAGTGACACTGGCATGGGTGACACTGCCCTGGGTGACAGTGCCTTGGGTGACACAGCCTGGGTGACAGCCCTGGGTGACACAGCTCTGGGTAACACAGCCCTGGGTGACACTGCTATGGGTGACACAGCCTGAGTGACAGAGCCCTGGGTGACACAGCCTGGGTGACACTGCCATGGGTGACAGTGCCTTGGGTGACACAGCCTGGGTGACACTGCCCTGGGTGACACTGCCCTGGTGACAATGCCTGGGTGACACAGCCTGGGTGACAGCCCTGGGTGACACTGCCCTGGGTGACACTGCCCTGGGTGACACTGCCATGGGTGACAATGCCTGGGTGACACAGCCCTGGGTGACACTGCCATGGGTGACACAGCCTGAGTGACAGAGCCCTGGGTGACAGTGCCTTGGGTGACACAGCCTGGGTGACAGCCCTGGGTGACACAGCTCTGGGTGACACAGCCCTGGTGACACTGCCTGGGTGACACTGCCCTGGGTGACACTGCCTGGGTGACGCTGCCCCGGGTGACACTGTCACTCTCAGGGCTGGCTGGGAGTCCCAGCTCACCTGGGAATTCACACAATCACAGGGTTGGGAGATGAAGATGATCGAGTCCAACCCAGCCCCAGCACCTCACAGTGACCCATGGCACCCCGTGTTCATTTAAACACAGCCAGGGGTGGGCACTCCACCACCCGCCAGGAAAGCATTCCAATACTTCATTATTCTTCCAGTGAAAAACTTCTTCCTAAAATCCAAGCTGTATCTCCCCTGGCACAGTTTGGGACTGGCCACTCCAGGCCCCTGCTTTGCCTGTCCTGTGCCAGCCCTGTGTGAGGGCACAAAAACCCAGCTGGGCACAAACCCGTGGGGTTCGGGCAGAGCTTTGGGCAGGGGGGAGCTCTGCTGTGCTGGGAGTGCTGGAGGAATTCCATGGACTGGCTGATCCCCACCCAGAGCATCCCTGGCCCGCCAGGGAGCAGGCAAAGGGGCAGAATCAGGGATGTGTTGTGGGGGAGATGTGACATCAAAAACCACATCAAAATGTCCTGAGCTGGAAGGGATCTCTGCTCCAACCCCAGGCCCTTCTCAGACACCCCAAAATCCCACCCAGGGCATCCCTAGCAGCCCTGTCCAAACTCTCCTGGAGCTCTGGCAGATTTGGGAATGTTCCCATTCCCTGGGGAGCCTGGGCAGTGCCCAGCGCCCTCTGGGGAAGAGCCTGTAGCAGTGTGGGGTGCTGCACTACTTAATTGGTGGTTTGTTTGGGGTTTTTATTAGGGTCAGGATTAAAAAGTACACAAAGGAAACTTTTTTGTGTGTGTGTGTGTTTGGGCATGGTTGTTTATTAAATGTTATCAAAAAGTACAGGAAGTTCAGCAACACTCCTAGCCACAAGCAAAAGGGAGATTAATCAAACTGGTTACAAGGTTTCGTAAAGCTGAACAGTCTAATAGAGAAATAACACTTATGTTATTTATCCTTTTAACTTAATAATCAAACTCCTGTGACCCTCGGTGCAGCACTGAGCGTCCAACCAGGAACTGCCTGGAACCCTGGAGAAGAAGGAAGATGAGCACTGAGAACCACCCAAAATCCTCCAGCTTGTCCCACACCCATTACTGTATGATCAAAATTTCCAATTCCAAACCCTTCACCCTGTGAAATCGCACACTCCTCTTTAACTCCACACCCGTGGATTTTTAACTCCATCCCCCACATTTTGGAATCCTTCTCCAAGGCCTCAGGTCACCAGCAGTGTTCTCCAGAGGTCAGTGCCTGGCAGCACAGAAAGCTCAAAAATTCCCAGATTTCTGGGATCCCACAGAACCTTTCCCTAAAATCCATCCTGACACAGCTCCAGCCACTCCCTGGGTGCTGTCACAGAGCAGGAGCTGTGATTACTGCAGAAGGAACTAAAGAGTCAAAGTTGATTTTTCTCTGAGCAATAGCGAGTTCAGCCTGCACAAAATGTGCTCCAACACTTTAATTAAGAAGAGGGAGTGAGTTTAAATGAGCTCTTCATCACCCAGAGCAAGTTTTGCTATTGGAAATTTCACCAGGCCACAAATAGATTGTGTTTGTGTGCCACAAAACCACAAGAATTTGTTCCACCCTCTCCATTTAATGAGAAGCTCTACGTGATGCTGGTACTGTGTGAGAGTTTTGTTCCTGGAGTTTTTTATTTCTGAATAACTTTCAGATCCCGGCCTCAGAATCTGTATTTTAACGAGCAGAAATCTTTCATGTTCCTGTGCTTAACCACTGTAAGTCTTAAAATAGGTTTGGAAAATGTTGTGGTTTAAAATGGATTGGAGTTTATTTTATTTTCCCTGCAGTATGTATTAAAAGAATTTTTAAAAAGCTAAAGGGGGAAGGAGGCATTTGAGGAGAAAAAGGAAACATGAGGGGATTTTTAATTCTGGCAGTATTTAATTTCACTTCTTTAATTTCTGTGGGTTTCATTGCAGCAGTGGCTTTATCTCCACTGCAAAATAAATATAAAATTGGGGAGAGTTTTTAATTGGTTTGATTTACAGGAATTAGCTGTGGAGATAACTCAGGTCAAATTGAGGTCTGCTCTGAAAATTCACACAAATTTCCTTTTCTTTGCAAGCTCTTTTACATGTTTTTGTCTTTGTTTATTAAATATATCTCAAATATCCTTTCTGTAGAGCTAAAAACTCAAGTAGCCCCTGTCAGCAGCTTGGTGTTCACCCAAATCAGAGGGAGGATTGTTTCCATGCTTTAAATCTGGGGGAAATATATCCAGTTTATATCATTCCTGTTCCTCACAGAGATGAGAATGGGGAAATAATTGCAATTAAGTTCTTTTTGTGGTGAGTGGGAGCAGGGGGGGTTTGTAGCTCACCATTATCACCCAGCCAGACCCCAGTGAGACCAGAAAGGATCCACTGGGAGATGTGACCTGCTGGAAATCTGGAAATGAAGAATTTTTGACTTTCTGTGCTGACAGGCACTGACCACCCCCCCCCCCCAACAAAACTCTGCTTTTGACCTGAGAACGCGGAGAAAAAAGTTGAAAAACTCCAAAATTGAGTGATAGAACTGAGATTATGGGTGTGGAGTTTGAATAGAAGTGTGTAATGTCGCGTGGCGGAAAATTTAGAATTTAAGGTTCTAGGAAATAGTGATATATGTTTATCAAGAGGGAGGTTTTAGGGCAGAGGTTTCCTTCTTCTTCACCTTCTTCTTCATGGGTTTGGGTGGCACTGGATGATTGGATAAAAAAAAATCTGCATTGCGAGCCACGGGTGGTTGGTAACTGGGTTAAAAGTAAAAATCATTGAGGTGTAATTTCTTAATTGGACAATTTTCCCTTAAAAGGTCTTGTAGAGGGAGAGAGAGAGATGTTTCCAGTTTTAGTTTGTTAGGTTGAAGTGCTGTAGAACTCACTCTAATATAGATAAGAATTAATCAACATCTGAGTCTGAACATGACATTTTGTCTGGAGCTTTGAATCCTGACCCTGGCAAGAAGAAGATAAAATGTGACCCAAACCAAACTCCTGGGCTTTGGGCTCCCAAACCCCAGGGAAGGCAAAACCAGGCTCTGAATTAAGCTTAAATGTTTCCTTTGGAGTTAAATAACCTCATCACTGTGCCAGAAACTCCAAATCTGTGGCACTTCCCTGTGAAAAGTGGCAGAATCCTCCCAGGAACTGCCCCGCTGGGGTGGCACAGAGCCAGTGGAGCCTGAGCTCCTTTTTTAATTCTTTAAATGTCTTCCCTGACACTTCTGAAAGCTTATTTACTTATCTGAGCACCTATTGCCACAGACAGGGTGGGTTATAATAAATCCATGTTAAATTACAGCCTCGGAGCTGCAGGAACAAGGTGTGGGACTGATTTTATGAGGGTGGAACCAGTGAAAGGCATGGGAAGAATTTTCATTAATTAGAGATGAAAACAGAAGGAATGGCAGGAGGGGACTCTTGACCAGGCAGGTTTTGATGTCTGGTTCAGCTGTGGCCCTGTAACATAATTTCTCTGTCCCTTTTATGAAAAGCCTCCATCAGAGCAGTCTGGAAGTGCTGGAAAGCACCAGAGGTTTATTTTTGGTGGGTGAGGTTTTTCTGAAATAACGTCCCAGGGAAAGGTGAAGCACTTAAAGATCTTAAAGGCCCTTAAAGCTTGGCAGTGCCAAGTGCTGCAGAATGAACTGCATGGCTCTGATCTTGTGCTGTCACAAAGTGCCAGGCGTTTTTAGTTCAAGAAAACTTGTGGGGTTCTGCAGCTGCGCACATTTCACAAGGGTTGCTGAGCTAAGTTTTCCAGGTTTTCCTTGATTAAAATTAAACTTTTTTTTTTTTTTTTTTGCCTCAGAACAACAAAACCACGCAGTTCAGGCATGTGCAGCAGCTCACCTACAGCCTGATAGAGTGGAGATCCCAAATCCTCTCCGGGACCCTGCCCAAGGATGAATTGGCTGAGCTCAAGAAAAAAGTCACTGCCAAGATTGACTATGGCAACAGGTGAGCTCCAAACTCTGCCTGGAGGGAAAACCCCAGGGAAGGCTCTTAGTGCAAAGCCAGGCACTGAATTAGGCTTGAATTTTTCCTTGGAAAGGGTGAAATGGCAGCTCTGAGTGCCCTGGCAGGTGTGGGCGTGGAGCAGTTCTTGATGTGCCGCAGATCTCTGTGCCTTGGCAGGAATTCTGCTCTCTCCATTCTGCAGAAATCCTGGCATGGGGTGGCCCTTGGAGCACGGTTTGCACCTGGATTTGGATGCTGATGGGGAAATGCTCTGCTTTATCAGCAGCTGAGGGGCAGGATTCCATAAACACTCCAGCCCTCAGTGATTTACATTCTCCAGGACTCCTTTATCTGCCTCTTGGCTGTCACTCAGGTCCAGAAGTGAATTAAGAAGCTTATGGCAAAGAATAACAATAAGCTGCAATCCATGAGCTTGGTTCCATTCATCCACCTTTGAAACAAAGGCATTTAAGCAGGAATAAGGGAGATGTCATTTTAGGATTGAGAAAGCTGGCTAATTCCTTCTTCCTTTGATGGGAAAATGGGAGAGAGGAGTTTTTGGAGGCAGGAAAAGCAGCAGTGAGTGAGGTTATTCCAAGGAATGGTGTTGAGCACTGGCAGCCCTGGGCAGTGATTATTTGATCTTTGCTGTTCCCACATTCTGGCTTTTTTTTTTTTTTTTTTTGTCTGTCTCCTGGGGCTCTTCAGGATCCTGGGTCTGGACCTGGTTGTCCGTGATGACAACGGGAACATCCTGGACCCAGATGAGACCAGCACAATCTCCCTCTTCAAGGCCCATGAAACTGCATCCAAGAGGATTGATGAGAGGATCCAGGAGGAGAAGGTACCTCTGGTGCCCCTGCTTTGCCCTCTCCAGACACTGTGCCCACTGGTTTTACGTTCCTCTTCACGCTGTGCTCCTCTGGCAGCAGAACTGAATTCTCCTGTGCTTGCTCGTAGTGGAGATGTAGAATTTAATGGAAATATGAAATTCTTTGCAGTCCCTGCAGCAGAGTTTGGATCTCCGGGGGCAGCCAATATTCAACTCCACACACACTTACAGCCTCTACGTGAACTTCAAGAACTTTGTCTGCAACATTGGGGAAGATGCAGAGCTGCTGATGAGCCTCTATGACCCTGACCTCTCCAAATTCATCAGGTAGGGGCGTTTTTTGGAGATTCTTAAGCAATTTAGTCATCGGGGTGATCACTCTGAAGAAGTTAAAAAGGGAGATCCAGATGTTCTCCAGTTCTGTTGGTTGCTGCCCTAGTGAGGGGAAATTAATTCCAATTACTTCGGAATGAGTTTCAGAGAGATAGGAAGTCCAGGCACTGTCCCTCCTAAAGCTGACTATTTCTTTGATCCCACATTGTCTTTTTATATTCTTAATTTTCCCTGCTGTGGCAGCAAACTTTGGTTAAGCATTTTGTTAATCGTTTCCTAGTAAATCATGGATTTAAATGGTGCTTGCTTTCCAGTCAGTGCCAGTTCACAGCTGAGGAGTTGGGGAGGAGGTGAGGAGCTTTATCAGGGAGGCAGTTCCGTGTCAGGAGCGCCGTGTGTCCATCACTGCAGTTATCAGTGTGGCCATGCAGTGGGAATTGTCCAGGGAAGCAACTGCCAGGGCTCACCCATTCCTGCCTCTGGTAAATGAGTCACTTCAGAGGCGTTTTGGGATAAAAGATTGGGCAAAATATTCCCAAAAGGTCAAAATGCTTTTGGGATTTTGGCCAGGAAATGGAGATGTCAGGTGTCGATTCGTTAAAATGCAATTTTTCTCCCTTTCTTTGCAGTGAAAATTACCTGGTTCGTTGGGGCAGCAATGGGATGCCTAAAGAAATTGAGAAACTGAACAATCTCCAAGCAGTGTTTACTGTAAGCTCAGAGAATCCCACAGTGGGTTGGGTTTGGAGGGACCTGAATCCCACCCAGTGCCACCCCTGCCACGGCAGGGACACCTCCCCTGTCCCAGGTTATCCCAGCCTGGCCTGGGGCACTTCCAGGGATCCAGGGGCAGCCCCAGCTCCTCTGGGAATTCCATCCCGGCCCCTCCCAGGCAGGAATTCCTCCCCTCTGAATTTCCCTTCTTTCAGCCCTGGCAGAGCCCTCTGTCCAAGGGGCAGTGCCAGCCTGGGAAGCCTCTCCCTGCAATCCCAAAAACCTGCCAGGAGCCATCCCAGGGCAAAGCAGGACAGCACCTGCACTGTCCCCACGCACCTGGAACCTTGAACAGCTCCACCTTCCAGACACCCTCTGGCCACCTCAGAAACAGCATTGACACATCCCAGACAAACACGAGCCCTGCTGATGGCAGGGTGGGATCCCTGCCCAAACCCCAGCCTGCTCTGGAACCACGTCTGCTTTTTACCCCCTTTTATTTTTTTTTATTTGTTTTTTTTTTTTACCCACATCTGCTTTTTACCAGCCCGCCACAACCACTGACCCAAGAATTTGCCTTTGTCCTGGCACTATAAATTTCTCCATCCCCCTCGTGGTCTCCTTCCAGCTCCAGAAGACCACAACATTCACCTGTTTATAACCCAAAAAAAACCCCTCTCCCTCCCTCCTCTCCTTCTATCTTCTTTTCCACTCAGAAAAAAAACCAAAAAAAAAAAAAAACCAAAAAAACATCGACGGAACATGATTGTAATTCTTTTATTTTATTTTTTGTTTAGGACTTGAGCAGCTCTGACCTGATCAGGCCCAGGATCAGCCTGGTGTGCCAGATCGTGCGGGTGGGGCACATGGAGCTGAAGGATGGCAAGAAGCACACCTGCGGCCTCCGCCGGCCCTTCGGCGTGGCAGGTGGGCACTGGGGGCACCAGCATGGCCCAGTAACCCCCTGGGAGGCGCTGGGACACGGGGCTGGCAACTGGGAACCGAGTGATGTAAATGCTGGGAGCTGCCAGGGCAGCATCTCTGCTCCGGAGGGGATAAAATTGAAGTGAACGTTGCTGCAGCATTTTAAATTGTGTTGATTGTGTTGATTCCGTGACGGCATGAGCCTTTGAATATTTGTGCCTGTAATTAACTGTTTATTTGAGTAAATGTTTTCATTTGTCTATATATTACCGAGAAAAGATTCTTGGATCTTAAAAAAAGCTTTACAGGGTCATTGTGCAGATCTTGTTGTCTTTATCTAAGACTTTTATTTCTCTATTCATTAAAATATACTGTGGTATGTATCCTAATATATAATATAATGTAGTGTATATCTTAACAGTGCTTGTTATTTTGGATTCTTGCATTTTTAAGGGTAAATGTTTTCCAGCTATGCGTGAGCCTCCCTCACCCTGGGAGAGATTTATCACGGGACAAGTCCAAAACTTTGTAACTTGATTTTCTGCACACTTGGCTATTTTGTTCCAGATGCTTAAAACACAAGGGACAAATATAAAGGCAGGCTCTGAGACCTTGGACCTGGAGATCAAACACTGTCACTGCTCACTTTTGTCACCTCCCACAAAGATAACAGGCTGCCACTTATCAGGGCCTTACCAGAGTGGGATTTGCAATTCAGGGTTTAAAGGAGCAAACTCCCAATTCTTATTTTATTCCTGGGGTTTCTTGTGAAGGGACTTGCTGGAAATCCTCGGTGGAAATCGATTTCCAAAGAGGCAGCATTTGAATATAAGTGGAAATTCTTTGTCTTGAAATGTCCCAGTCCCTCCTGGTTTTTCTCAGAGGGTGTATTTTACCAGAATGTATTTTATCAGAGTGTATTCAGTGTATTCACACTCACTGCTATGGGCTGACCCGCACATCAATGTAAATGTGCTTTTAAAAAAAGAAGTTAAAATGACAGAGAAGTCTCCATTGCTGTCAGAAAATCCCAGATTTTTGGGGGTTGGAAATAACCTTAAATCCCATCCACGTCCACCCCTACCATGGCCAGGACTCCTTGCACTACCCCAGGTCACTCAGAGCCCTTGTTCTAGCCCAAAATAACCCCAGGTTGATTCCATTCCGAGAGGGAAAAGCTCTCTCTGGTTCTTGGCAGCTCTGAGTGATGCTCTGGTGTCTTTGCAGTGATGGACATCACTGACATCATCCATGGCAAGGTGGACGACGAGGAGAAGCAGCACTTCATCCCCTTCCAGCAGTGAGTACCTGATCCCAAAATCTCACACTTCATCCCCTTCCAGCAGTGAGTACCTGATCCCAAAATCTCACACTTCATCCCCTTCCAGCAGTGAGTACCTGATCCCAAAATCTCACACTTCATCCCCTTCCAGCAGTGAGTACCTGATCCCAAAATCTCACATTTCATCCCCTTCCAGCAGTGAGTACCTGATCCCAAAATCTCACACTTCATCCCCTTCCAGCAGTGAGTACCTGATCCCAAAATCTCACACTTCATCCCCTTCCAGCAGTGAGTACCTGATCCCAAAATCTCACACTTCATCCCCTTCCAGCAGTGAGTACCTGATCCCAAAATCTCACACTTCATCCCCTTCCAGCAGTGAGTACCTGATCCCAAAATCTCACACTTCATCCCCTTCCAGCAGTGAGTACCTGATCCCAAAATCTCACACTTCATCCCCTTCCAGCAGTGAGTACCTGATCCCAAAATCTCACACTTCATCCCCTTCCAGCAGTGAGTACCTGATCCCAAAATCTCACACTTCATCCCCTTCCAGCAGTGAGTACCTGATCCCAAAATCTCACATTTCATCCCCTTCCAGCAGTGAGTACCTGATCCCAAAATCTCACATTTCATCCCATTCCAGCAGTGAGTTCTAGACCCAATATTTCACATTTCATCCCATTCCAGCAGTGAGTTCTAGACCCAATATTTCACATTTCATCCCCTTCCAGCATTGAGTTCTGGTCCCAGATCTCATCCCAGTTCTGGTCCCAGATCTCATCCCAGCTCTGGTCTGATGCATTTTCCAGAGCTCTGCTCACTCTGGCCCCACAGCCCCATGCCAAGGGTGGCTCACAGATGACCTGAGGTGTGGTTTGACCAATTTCTCTGTGGCCTTTTGCTCTGAGGAGCCAGAGAGGAGGGAGAAGTCTTTTGCATAGGATAAAGAGGATTTATTACCCTGGGGAATTCGTGGGTAAAAGACAAAAGTGGGACTGTGCAACAGCTGGAATATGGGGGAGGTTCAAGGGGAGGGTAAAAATCATCAGCAAATTGGAGAAATTCTGGGGAGGGGCAAAAGGCAGGGTTCACAAAAACATCCTCCAGTCAGGGAGGTAGGGGGGGAAATTGGGTCCCATGGACTAATGGGATATCCAGTTTTAGGGGATTTTGGAATGGGAATTCCAAGCAGGGGAGGCACAAGGAAGGATTGACAGGGAACTCAGGGTAGGTTGCCAGGGTGGGTGGGAGGGACCAAACCATTAACTTGGCTTAAAATACCATTAATAAAAACCACACTGCAGCACTGGCTGGAGCAGGGCTCCTCTGGGGAAGGACAGATCTCGGGGAGCCTGGCAGAGCCCCTGGGGCTCTGCAGATAAATCTGATATCAAATGAAGCTGACAGCAGCAGTCACTCTTTGAAGGGAGAGGTTTTTGTCACCCCTCGGGAGCGTTTGTTCCCCTTGGTATTCATGGGGGAAAAAAAATCACATTTCTCTGTGACAGACTCAACTACCCAGGGACTTTGGCCAGAATTCCTGTGGGGTGAGGAAGAGGAGCACAGAATAAAATAATTTTGTGGGGCCTGGTGGAGGGGGAATGACAAAATTTTTTTTGGGGGGAGGTTGAAAGGCAGGATTTTCAGCAGCTTTTTGAGACCCAGCTTTTTGTCACCGCAGTGTGGGACCCTGCGTGCTGCTCCTCCCTTCCCACTTCTCCTGGGCAGGGTCAGTCACAGGGAAGGGATTTCTGCTCTTCCTGGGGGAGAAATTCCAGCCCCAATGAGTTCTGCATTTCTGCACTGAGAGTTCGGTGATGTGCTGGTTCTGCTCTCATTGCTCACTCCTTCTGGCACGTTAGAGTAACAAAAATGGAGCTTGTTTGGGTAGACCCAGCCTTGTTGTTACAGCCCTAAATACAGCAAAGCATTGGCTGCAGCCGTTTGTTATTCCAGGGTATTTTCAGGGGAGATTTGGGTTTGTTCTCCTGCCCTTTCAGGGCCTGGGAGGATGGCTTTCCCTTTGCACAGTAATGTTAGTCTGCTTTTTTTTTTTTTTTTTTTTTTTTTTTTTTGTGGGTTTGATTGGTTATTTTTTATTTGTTCAGGAGTTTGCTTTGTTTGTTCTTTTTTTGATTGCTTTGGTTGATTTTTCTTTTTCTCTTTTTGTTTTTTTTTTTTTCTTGGTGGTTAGATTCACTTTTTGTTTTGCTGGTTTGTGTTTTTTCCCCATTTTTCTTTGGAGACCTCATTTCTCCCTCATTATCGATCCTGTGGCTACAGGGGTGAAATCAGGGTCAAGATCCAAACCTCAATAATTGTCTTTGGGACTAGGGATGGGTTCATCACTTAGGCTTTGTCACAGCAGTCATTAATTTATATTAATTTATATTAGTTTGTCACAGCAGTCATTAATTTATATTAGTTTGCCAACAGTTCATCTGCATAGGGACAGCTCTGAGGCAAACCTGAAGTCAGGACTTAAATCCTGAGGTCAGCATTACTTACCTTAGGCCCGAGGGATAAACTCAGGCATAAATGTGATGCATTTTCTGCTGTGAAGGTTCAAATGGATTTTGTGCTGGTGAAGGAATGAAAACCCCACGAAATCCTTTTTAAAAAAAAAAAAAACAAACCACATTTATTTGGAATTAACGTCCGTCCCTCTCCTTGTGCGTGGTTGGCCTGTCCCAATTCCTGATCCCGTTTTTGTGGCTCTGCTGCCCAGGATTGCCGTGGAAACCTCCATCAGGCAGCGCCAGCTCATCATGTCCCCCCTGATCGCCTCCCACGCCATCGGCGAGAACGAGCCCCTCACCGCCGTCTTCAACAAAGTCATCGCTGCCAAGGAGGTCAACCACAAAGGCCAAGGTGCAGCCTGGGGGATCCCACGTCTGGGGAGGCTCCAGGGGAGGGGAGGCGTGCTGGAGGTCTGGAGATGGAGATCCGGTGGAGTTTAATCCCTTCCCCCAGCCCCGCGCGTGGCCTTTGCCGCCGCCGTCACTTTGTCCCTTCGCCGCTCGAAAATCTGCGCGCGAAGCCGAAACCCAGACGAAACTTGCGGGACAGCAGCTCCTCGCTCGCTGGTCTAGTTTTAGGTCAATATTCTTTAGCGCCTTTAAAATGAAATTGTTTAAAGGGCGTGAAATATTCGTAAGTGGGCGTGGCTGCGTGTCCCGAATGGCTTTGGGGTTAAATCACGTTATTCCAGAATGTTCTGGTTTTCCTTGGCTCAAAGACACTCGAGATTCACCTCTGAAAGTTTGGGGT